>NC_048305.1:103968603-104141867 GCF_013100865.1 Trachemys scripta elegans | reverse complement strand
CCCCCCCCCCCGGGATCCCACCCTCTATCCAACCCACCCTGTCCCCTGACTGCCCCCACCCCTTATCCAACCCCCCTGGCACTGGACCCCTTACCATGAGATGAGGCTCCTTGATTTTAGTCGGTGACGAGGAGGGCGTACGAGGCCTTTGTGGTACGGTAGTGTGGTATTTTCCAGGATCTTTATCTATCGCAGCACCTCGCCGGGATATTTCCTGGGGCGCTGGTAGCCGGTACCAACAGCCACAGAGGTGACATTGATGGGAGAGTGCTGCTAATGACGCGTTAATTTCGGTGGCTCCAACTGGGGCACAGTATTCCGCTGCGGAATGGACCAGGGCCAGCATCGCTATTCGAAGAGAGCCCAGCCTGCTCGCCGTCTCCCCTGCTACGTGCGTAATGAAAGGCATCGAATTGGCCACTGGATGTTCTGTAAAGGCCCCCCGGTCGGCAAAGCAAAATGACCAGTACAATATCATTTAAAAAAAAAAAATCACACTCCTAACAACATAATTATACTGGTACAAAAACTGTCTGACCGGGCCTAAGGTACTTAGGCTCCTAATTTCCATTTAAACCAGTGGGAATTAGGTGCCTAAATACCTTTGTGGATCTGGGTTTCAAGAGCCTAACTGGGATTTAAGCCATCACAGAAATCACATTGCTCCCACAAACAGCCTTATAGGAAGAGCAAGAAATTGCTGCATTCCAGTTTGGCCAAAGACAGAAGTTTGGCACGATCAGTAGTTTAGCAGGAGCAGAGTCTATACAATGGAAAACCACATCCCTTTTGTGGAAACCCCGGCAACCAAGAGAGCCAGGAACACTGCCCGCCTTGCAGGAAGCTTCGGTTAAACGAGTCACAGAAAAATACATTGGCTTTGGGTTGAAGGAGCCCTCGCTCAATGATCTAGACACATAGTCTTGACATTATGCCAGGGGATTAACAAGGTGCCACAGAGGCAGGTCATGTGTCCTTGTTACAGAGCATGTCCTGCAAAACACAAGTACTTGGTGCCTTTCGCTCCAAGCCATCAGAACGAACGTCCTTCGGGTAGTGGAACTTTTCCAGGGCCTTCGCCACGAGCGTTTTCTTTCCCAGGGAATGCAGTGCCAGGCTGACGAGTGTTATAAAGAGGATAGTGAGCCACTGTTTGCCATGTCCACCAAGAGTCGGACAAGGAGGCGGCAGCTTAGTTTGTGGCAAGGGAGATTTAGGTCAGATAGTAGAAAAAAACTTCCTGATTCCAGGCTAGTTAAGCTCTGGAATGGGTCACGGGGAATCCCTGTCATGGGAGGATTGAGGAACAGGTTGGACAAACACCTGCCAGGGATGGTCTAGGTCAGGGGTGGCCAACCTGAGCCTGAGAAGGAGCCAGAATTTACCAATGTACATTGCCAAAGAGCCACAGTAATACATCAGCAGCCCCCCACCAGCTCCCAGCACCTCCCGCCCACCGGCAACCCGGCCGATCAGCGCCCCCCTTCCTCCTGATCAGCTGTTTCGTGGCGTGCAGGAGGCTCTGGGAGGGAGCGGGGAGGAGCGAGGGCACGGCAGGCTCAGGGGAAGGGGCGGGAAGGGGTGGAGTGGGGGCAGGGCCTGTGGCAGAGCCAGGAGTTGAGCAGTGAGCACCCCCCGGCACATTGGAAAGTTGGCACCTGTAGCTCCAGGCCCGGAGTCGGTGCCTATACAAGGAGCCGCATATTAACTTCTGAAGAGCCACGTGTGGCTCCAGAGCCGCAGGTTGGCCACCCCTGCTCTAGGTTTATTTGCTCCTGCCTCAGTGCAGAGAGCTGGACTTGACGACCTCTCAAGGTCTCCTCCAGCCCCTACGTTTCTATGATCTCAAGCCCTATTTATTCCAAGAACAAGTATAACGTGGGCTGCATCCTTCCTCCTCCAGGGCAACCTGGTCCTTCTCTAGCGAGGCCATAAATAGGGCCCTATGGCCAACCCAACCCTGGATGCCTGTGCTGTGACGGTGACGGGCGCAGCCAGGAACAGTGGCAGTTTTTGGGAGGAGGGCAGTTTTCCCGTTTTCAGCAGCTTTCCTCCCTTGCCGAATGGATGCAAGGGACCTGCCTGGGGTCCGGCCATTTCAACAGTATCGCGGTCAGCTCTCAAATACGCCCGGTCTTGGCTACGCTCCTTCACAAGCATCCCTCCAGTGCCCCATGCCATGACGAACGGGCACCGCTGCCCCCTGCTGGATAGAACGTCAGCGTCGCGGGTTTGTGACTTTCGTCCTCTAGTGGGGGATGCCTGCAGCAGGTGTGGGCGTCCCATTAAGACTAGCACAGGCAGGGAGTGGAGGGGCTGGGGAGAGCCTGTCTACATGGGGGGGGACGGATTCTCATGACACCGCCCCCCGGTGGGCGCCAACGGCAGCTCAGCCCACGGCTAGTGTTCCCTCTGCGGCCGGAACTGCAGCGTAATATTGGCGCGGTGCGGAACGCTTCCCAACGCAGCCGCCACGTCCTTCACCCGCTGTCCACAATCTTATCGCAGCTTCGCTCGGAAATGGCGCGGAGTCCCTGATTCCTGCACCGCCGCCCTTGAATTTCTGCCCTTATCTCCCTCCTCACTGCGCCTCTCCCTAATGGCTGTTTGCAGTAGTTACTGGTTAATGCGACGCGATAAGCACTTGCCTTCAAAGGGAAAATAACTGAGTGTGGGGGGGAAAAAACACCAGCTCGCCCTCACCGTCTTCAATCCCACACGAAAGCAATCGAGCAAATTCAGCCAAGAGAGTTTTATTTCCTTGTTGAAGGGTGGACGGTGGGAAAGCCCCTACCCAGCACCTGGCACCTGGCAGGGTCCCAGAGCTCCGATCACCCCATCCCATCCCTGGCCATATGCATGAGCTGCCGTGGAGGGCAAGGAAAACAAGGGGGATTTTTAAAAGCGGCAAAGAGTCCTGTGGCACCTTACAGACTAACAGATGTATTGGAGCATGAGCTTTCGTGGGTGAATACCCACTTGGTCAGACGCATGTGGTGGAGATGTCCAGAGGCAGGTATAAATATGCAGGCAAGAATCAGTCTAGCGATAACGAGGTTAGTTCAATCAGGAAGGATGAGGCCCTCTTCTAGCAGTTGAGGTGTGAACACCTAGGGAGGAGAAACTGCTTCTGTAGTTGGCTAGTCATTCACAGTCTGTGTTTAATCCTGATCTGATGATGTCAAATGTGCAAATGAAGCTCAGCAGTTTCTCTTTGGAGTCTGGTCCTGAAGTTTTTTTGTTGTAAGATGGCTACCTTTACATCTGCTATTGTGTGGCCAGGGAGGTTGAAGTGTTCTCCTACAGGTTTTTGTATATTGCCATTCCTGATATCTGACTTGTGTCCATTTATTCTTTTACGTAAGGACTGTCCAGTTTGGCCTATGTACATAACAGAGGGGATTTTGTAACTCCAAGTGGTGAAGCCAAAGGGACAAGGACATTGGTCCCGAAGGCAGCCAGAAACCACTCCCATCTGCCAGGATCCGCTCCCAGCCCTGTTGTGTATTGCCAGTGATCCGTGAAGGGAGAGGGAAGGGCACTGTTTTTGTAGCTACAAATCGTCACAGGCACTGGTAGGAGGGGGAATTCTCCTCTCTCCGATCAGCTAGCTGGTGAGCTCTCGGGAGCAGGGAGCACCCCCTCCGTTAGTTGTCTGTACAGCGCCTTGCACCCTGGAGCCTTGATTAGGGTTCCTGGCTGCTACTGTCCTGCAGATAAAGCAGTAACAATCTCACAGCAGAGACCAGGCTCCAGCGCTGGTTACGCGTCTGGCTGGTTGGTGCTTTTAACCCTTTCATTGCCGGGGCCACCCCGCCCTGCTTGAGTGACTGACTCGCTCAACAGCACGCCGGAATCCGCGCAAGGTCAGGGCAGCCGGGCCCCAGGCTGGAGGCTAGCGGGAGAATGGTACCCCACGCCAGGGCTGATGCATTCCCAGGGGCTGGGGCCAGCGCGCTCAGCAGCAGCTGAGGGGCTGAGAGCCGAAAGCGTGTCCCCCAGACAGGAAGGCGGCCCCACTGGTGGGTGGTTTTTGAAAGGCTGTGAGGTCAGGGGAGCAGTGAGCCAGTATTTCCTGGCTCGTCCCGAAAGACAGGCCCAGCTGAAGGTCTGAGAACGGGGTTCAGGGCTGCCCCCGGCTCCCATGATCTGACCGAGGGATTTAAACTTCAAAGCAGGGGGAGAGAGCGTGTTGGAAACATTTAAACACATGCGGGAATCCTCCGCGCCCAAGGGAAATGCTCTTGCAGTGGGGCCGGTGTGGGGCTTGACACAGTTCCCTTCTGAAGTCCTCAGGGAGCGATGGCGGGCACCCGCAGTACCATGAGATCCTACCGGCCACTCCGGGCCTGGACCGGAGCATCACAGATGATGCAGCGCCCATACGTGCACCTGAAACAAGCCCCCAGGGCTAACATCACAAAGTGATTTAGGTGCCTTGCTCCCAAGGGGGTTAGGAGCCTGACAGACCTTTGATGTTCTGCGCCCCAGCTCCTGAAGCCCATGCCCAGCTCCGAGGGGCCTCTGCCAAGCAGCGGAAGCGTGGGAGAGGGGCTCCCGCTCCGGGCCAGGGCAGCGACAAAGCTACAAGCAGAGCCCCTGGAGCTGGGCGCTGACCCAGTGCCGGGTCCCTTTTCCCAGCAGAGGTGGACGGCCACCACCAAGAGCTGCAGCTGCCCGTTCTCCCTCCCCTAGGGTGACCAGACAGCAAGTGTGAAAAGTCGGGATGGGGGCAGGGGGTAATAGAAGCCCATATAAAAAAAAGCCCCAAATATCGGGACTGTCCCTAGAAAATCGGGACATCTGATCACCCTACCTCCCCCGCCTCGCCCTGCATAGCTCCAGAGAAACCAGCCCTGGGCGACGCGTTGTCTGGAGGACTCTAGGACCCTGTCCCCCGTGCTGCCCGGGCCATGCTGCTGGCTGCGACTCTACCACCACTTGCATCCACAGAGGAAGAACAGGGTGGGCTTTGTGCCAACGTGACTGACCCAATACTGCAGCGAGGGCGGCCCTACAAACGCTTTCGCTAGACCCCGCAGAAGCTAGCCCTGACGAAGAGCCGTTAATTGCATGTGCATCGCCCTACGGCCAGGCAGGGTTGCTCTCGGGCTGTTGTGGGGCTTACCCAGGGGCCCAAGATGTTCCATGGAGAAAGGGGCCAAAACCAGGACAGGTTTCCTGAACTCTCCTCCTCTTGGGGGCAATGAGCTCTGGCCCCCGCAACCGTCCCTGCATTCGGTTGCAAAACGCATGTCCGGGTTGTACCGTGCACCGATTCCCAGGTGCGATTGTTCTCCACAGCTTCCGCCCCGAAGGACTGGCCCAGCAGAGGGCGGTGTGGTCCCAGGGGAAAGACGGGGGCTGGGAGAGAAGGAATGGTTGGAGAGCACCCAGACAGCTTTGGCCGCAGTTTTAAACATGGTCAAAACCAAACCTACAGTGCCCAGCCCTCCCCAGAGACAAAGCCACCATCTTTCCCTCTGCACTGTGCGGACAGGGCCAGGGGCTGATGGGGAAGCTCCTAGGAGATAGTAAAGACCAGAGAGCGAACCCAAGACTGGCCTGGTTATACCATGTCCATGCTGCCCCTCGGCCCGGATGTTTTATGGAGACTCAACCAGGGCGTAGATCCACCGGGGCGGGGGGCAGTACTGCCTGGGAGGTCCTGGCTATAGAGGCATTTTCAGCACTGCTGCCGTTACCACTGGTGAAAATCCTTGAGTAGACAAGATCTGGTGCACTCAACACCATCCTATCGGAGGCACAGGAAGCAAGAGAGGAAACAAGCCCTGTGGGGGCTCCTGGGATCCAGGCATCTACACTTCAGCTCTTGGTGCATTTCTTTATCATGCTGCACGAAGCTGCTATGCAGCCACCGCTCTCCTCCCCAGAGCTGGCTGCATGTCAGCCCTGGGTGAAGCAATTTGTTATATAGAACCACACCTGCTGGCCAGGAGGGCCGAAGCGAAATTAATGGGGGTGTAAAGGGGTTTAAAGGCCGCTGCTAATCAGTTTAATTGGCACTTCGACAATGCAAACCTCTTTTGCTCCGACTGAAGTCAAGAGCAAATGCCACTGGGTTTTGCCAGGTGTAGCGTCAGTCTGCACGGTGGTATGCGGAACAAAGTTTTTGGGGGGGGGGTGGGGGGAGGTTGCATTTAATGTCCCGTCTCTCCCTAAAGTCAGCATTTAACAGGGGCCCTGCTTGGCTCTGAGCGCTCACCCCTGGCCTGGAGGGGAGCCCCGGGTCGCATGGGAAAGTGAGCTCACACCTCAGCAGGGGCTGGTGCTCAGCCGGTGACATTTTCCCGTGAGATTCACACCTTTGCTTTGTGGTAACTCAGCACACACAGCGAACAGGATGTGAACAGAGGTGGGGGGTGGAGGACAATGCTCCGTAGTAATGAGACAGCCAATCCCTCCCCCTTCCTCCCCCACCACCGAAAAAGCAGCTCATGTCTCTGGTTCCAAACACAGCTGGCTTGGGGCCTTCCTGGTGCAGCTTTTTCACAACGCAAACGCGTCACCGCGCCGACTCCATTGGCGAGCTGCGTTTGCAGTAGCGCACTGTGGGAAAACCAGAGCGGCTGTCGCCCAGCACGTCTGCGGAAGGATACAGCGCTCCCAGCGCACACCAGCCAAGGGGCAGCAGCTGTACAGAGGGCATCCCACCCTGGGATGTCCTACTGCCAGGGCCGTCCCTGGGGGGGGGGGCAGGCCCGGGACAACCCCCCTCTCTGCCCCAGGCCCTGCCCCCACTCCAGCCCTACCCCCAAGCCCCCACCCCACCTCTTTCCGGCTTCCGCCCCCTCCCTCGAGCGATGCCAGGAGCCGGTGGGGCAGAGCTTACTGGGGCAGGCTAGAGCAGGGGCACTTGCTGCTATTGTCACCAGGCCCCCCACTATCCCCCCAGCCCAGGCCGCCCTGGACCCCACATCCCCCTGAAGCGCAGGGCCGAGGGCGGTTGCCCTGGTTCATCTTATGGACGGGACGGCTCTGCCTACCACAAAGGAATGGGGTTAGGAGCGACCCGGGCTCCATCAGGGAGTTCGGTCCAGACAGCAAACTAAGAGTTGGCAGCTGGATAGCAGGTAACCCGATGGCAGCGGAGGCGGCTGGCCCCGGGCCATGCCGGATAAGCAGAGTCGGTTGGAAGGTCCCCACGGGAACGGTTTTTCTTGTTGGAAAATGAGGATTCCCTGCAATCAAAGCCTCGGGCGGGAGCCTGCCGACTGCAACAACGTGCCAACGGAATCCGGCCATGTTTTCGACAGAACTCTGGTGGCCCGGGTGGTTTCTGATGGAAACTGGCCTGGTGCGCTCACCCCAGCATGGCTCCCGGGCAGCCTGCCGGGCGGGCCACCGCGGACCTGAAAGCCTCAGCTCTCTGCTACCCAGGTTCCCCTTCAAAACTTGGTCATTCCTATTCCGGGGGGACCTTTATTTTCAGTCCCTTCCAGAACTAAGTGTTTCCTGTAACGTTGGAACTTCCCGCGGACCAGGACGGGCAGCTCCTGACCAGCTCGACTTTGGGGTAACTGCGGAGGCTAACCCACGGCTAACCCTGCTACGTACACACCCACTGCACAGCCAACCAGGCCCCCAGCTGCTGACGCACGCAACGGGGCGCAGTGGAGCTCACACGCTAACGTCTGCTCTGCTCGGCAGCAACCAGCACACCCCGGGACTTGGTTACTGTGCATTGAACGCGTAGACAACGAGGCAGGATCTAAGTTGTTTACAAACCCAGGCGAAAGCTTTGGCCCAGCCCCATCAGGGCCTGGCTGCAGGGGCACCGTTCGGGCTCATCTCCCCGCCCCAGGGTTGCTGTATTGCAATATATCAGGGACAATTCTCTTGTAACTTGGTCTCCTGCCCACGACTTGGTTAAGGCTTCAGTGTAGACAAGGCCTCCCTCTCCCGCTGCGAGGACTGTGGGCCCCGGTGCCGTCACGGACTGGGGCTCTGCCAGGGTGCCCGAGGGAGCATGCAGCGAAGCCATTGGTCTGCTGAGGCCCCGCCCCTATTGGCTCCTCCCCCCAAGGCCCTGCCCACTGCTCACACAGAGGGGAGGGGGCAGAGAGGAGCACCCGTCAGCAAAACCAAAAGTCAGGGCCTGGACCTCCAAGGCATGAGATTCCCCCCACCCCCCTTAAATGGGGTTCTTTTTATTTGCTTCTGCCCCTTTAGGCGGGACTTGGCTCATCTGCAAGCTAGGGCTGGACACTTTTAAAAGAAACAAACAACAAAGACGAGCCCTTGGATTCTCATGGAGGAGCCGCAGGTGGAAGAAAAACTCAGTCACCACAAACCATCACAAGCCGTGTGATAAAAGTCACTGGCATTGGCCACGCTGACTCTGGTAATGTGCAGCACCCTGGGCTCAAGGCCTTGTTACGCTAGGTGCTGTATGAACCCCTCGAAGAAGACATAGGCGCTGGCCCCAAAAGTGGGCAACCTCGAGGGGAGGAGAAGGGATGCACTAGCCCCTCAACTCAAAACAGGTGCAGAAAGGAAGAAAATAAAAGCAAATTATAGGCAGAACCTCAGCCTGAAACAATCCCAACGCGGACTCTTCCCACCGTTACAAGTGAAGGGAGAGGGTTGGATCAGACGGCTGCAGTGGGTTCCCTAGTGCTGGCAGGGGGCTGCTTGGTGGACACCTGCCCCCTGCTGGAGGGGCTCAGGACTGTTTTGACTGTGCCCTAGCCCTAGACCCGATGCGGTTAGCAGCTAACGGAGAGTCTCCGTCCCATCAAGCAGAACCCTGAGCACCACCGTGTGCGACGTAGCAGCCTTCGGGACAATACCATCGGAGACCTGCGCCATGGAGGAACTCAGCGTTCAGCAACAACTGCCGCTTCTCCCTCCTGCAGCCAGAGCCGGGCCCTGCCTCCGAGGCACCCGCCTGCATGTGCTTGGTGGTTTCCAGCTCCTGGGGCCCCGGGGGCGGCGGGAGAGATGACCTCACGCCGTAGCCCTGTGACCATCCTGTGACTGTACGGCTGAGTGGTCACTTTCACCATAAGGGAAAACAAACAAACCACGTAGGGTGGGAAAAGAAAAACCACCCCCCCATGAAATCAGGCTGCGGGCCACGCCCAGACTCGACAGGGCTCTGAGGACCTCTGGTGGCTTCCTCTGGTTAGGACAGAGACAAACATATCTGGAAAAAGCGACGAAGAGTCCTGTGGCACCTTATAGACCAGGGGTAGGCAACCTGTGGCACGCATGCTGATTTTCACCGGGGGGCTCTGCATTTTAATTTAATTTTAAATGAAGCATCTTAAACATTTTCATAGATTCAAGGAGTGGAAGGGACCTCGAGAGGTCATCGAGTCCAGTCCCCTGCCCGCATGGCAGGACCAAATACTGTCTAGACCATCCCTGATAGACATTTATCTAACCTACTCTTAAATATCTCCAGAGATGGAGATTCCACAACCTCCCTAGGCAGTTTATTCCAGTGTTTAACCACCCTGACAGGTAGGAACTTTTTCCTAATGTCCAACCTAGACCTCCCTTGCTGCAGTTTAAACCCCTTGCTTCTGGTTCTATCCTTAGAGGCTAAGGTGAACAAGTTTTCTCCCTCCTCCTTATGACACCCTTTTAAATACCTGAAAACTGCTATCATGTCCCCTCTCAGTCTTTTTTAAAAACCTTTACTTTACATACAATAGTTTAGTTCTATATTATAGACTTATAGGAAGAGATCTTCTAAAAAGGTTAAAATGTATTACTGGCATGTGAAACCTTAAATCAGAGTGAATAAATGAAGACTTGGCACACCACTTCTGAAAGGTTGCTGACCCCTGTTATAGACTAACAGAAGTATTGGAGCATGAGCTTTCGTGGGTGAATAGTCACATTGTCAGACGCATGGGGCATCTCTTGGTTCACAGCCTAAGTCCAGTATGGCGTACCTTGGAGATCTATTCAGGACCTCCCCCTAGGGCAGTCAGCTATACACGAGATGCATTTTGTCACACAGGGGAATTACTGATCTAAGCAGGATGCTTCTGAAGGAGGAAGGGTGGCCTTTGGGTTCAGTGCCTCAACTGGGACTTGGGTGACCCGCCTTTGATCCCTGCTGCGTGTGAACCTTCGGCAAGTTGCTGACTCTCGCTGCATCTCCGCTCCCCAGGCCTAAAACGGAGACAACGCTGTCCTCCTTCCTAGGGGAGCTGGAAGAAGTTAATGGAAGAGTACAAGGACCCCCCTAACCCATTGCACATGTGTGTGTGTGTGTGGGTGTAGGGTGATTACAGAAGAGATTACCTAAAAGGGGTGTGAGGGTCTCCTCCTATAAGGAATCCTCTTAGCCTTTGCTCCAGGCCCACCAGAGCATCCCATTGTCCTCTTTCAATGCACCCACATCCTGGACCAGTAACAATAAGAGTATCGTCTTAAAAAACAACACCCCCCCGCCCCAAACAACAACAAAAGTTTGGCTATACATTCTTTCACCCCTTCCCCACAGGGCCAACCCTGGTGGGCTTGATCCATCCATTTTATCCAAAAGAGCCATCTTCTTCACCAGTCAGTCTGGATCCACTTCTCTTCCCCCTGCTGCATAGGGAGCATCTCAGAGCCTAGGAAAGCCCTGACCAGCAAGGGCACGCAGCTGCCCCCATCCCCTTTTCTCTCACCTGGTGGCCTCCAGATCAGCGATAGGTTAAGACCAGGCGGTGTCATGCAGTGAACCCGACAAGCACCCCCTCGGCGATGGAGGCGAAAGACACAAGGGTAAACAGGACTGCAGTATTTATTTTGAAAAAAAGAAATCGGATTCAGAAAGCGCCAATCCCTCACTCAGCCCCTGTCCTGCCACCCCAGTGCACGCAGCACCTGCAGCTGGGCAAGCCAGGGCCGGCCAGCCCGTCCCGCCACCCCAGTGCACGCAGGACCCTGTGGCTGGGCAAGCCAGGGCTGGCCAGCCCCTCAGACCAAGCCGGATGGACTGGGGCAGTCGGGGGAAAGAGAGAGAGAGAGAGAGAGGAGAGAAAAAAAAAAAAAAAAAAAGAGGCTGACAGCACAAAGCTGATAGTTTTCAAGGAAGGAGGGTAAGAAAAGTTTGCCCTATGGAGACGCTACAGAGCCAGACACATTGCGACCCCTTTCCAGAGTCAAATCCTGTTACAACTGAAGGCCACAGCACATTGGCTTCAATGGGGCAGGACAAACACTATCAAGTGAAGTCAATGAGGCCCTTCCATCCCATTCTGTGCATTGCAACACCATTGGTTAGAGCAGAGGGGGAGCCGCATAGAGAGATTGATTAGAGGAGGATTCCCCCGGACGCTACCAGGTAGTAAGAGGAAAAAACAAACAAAAAACCACCACACACACGAGGAGACACCAGCAATCAAATCACATTATTTCAGTGTACAAAGAACCAGCTTACGTTGCCTTCTCCCAGCTCCTCCGCTCCACAGGTGTAAACCGATTACAAAACATGAGTGGAATTAGCAGCAGTTCAGCGCCAAAACCCGCAAGCGATTGTAAAACAAGGGAGGGTCTTCATTGAAAAGTTTGCCTGCAAAAGGCAAGGAGGGGGCGGGAAATGGGGTTCTTAGAGAGAAGAAAAGGAGGACGACACACCCAGCCTTCAAGCATCACTCCGGGGTTCAGAACGGTCACTGCACATCACCAGCACAGGAGAGCCGCAGTAGCCCCCACCCCTTCTCCGAGACCCAGCGGCAGAGACAGCGCTGTCGCACCATCTCACATTTCTAGGGGGTCCTTTCCGGTCTTGGCCAAGCACGCTACAGAGCATTCGCTACGGCACAGCAAAGTCAGCACTCGCGGTACATTCGCTGGGTCAATTGTGTGCGCGCATTTCCTTAAGAGTTTGCAAAAATCCCCCATCACCTGTGCTTGGGCTTCCGCGTTTAACCCAGTGAGGTACTGCTGTATATCTTGAGGGTGAAAAGAGAAGCACCACAAGCCATCCTAACCCTGCCAAAGTCAACTGGCTGAGGGAGAACCGAATGGAACAATGCAACGCCCCAACATCTGCTTCGTGGGAAACCCCTCTCAGACAGCAATCCCAAAAGAGGACCCCAGGCGCCTTCCTGTTTCAAAACCTCATCCCTCCAGTCGAATAAATAAATAAGTTAATGTAGCGTTCTGCACAGGAGACTGCCTGGGGATCGGCGGCTCATCCAGGGTGGGTTTCGATCCTCAGTACAGCCAAGCTGCTCCGAATGATCGCTCGTTTTCGCCACACATGCCTTTAAAATCAGGCCCCTCTGACACTCCTCCCCCTTCACCGGTGCCACAGAATGTGGACAGCCCCAGCCAGGGACCGTCCCAACGTACCTGGGAAACCGTGGCGGCAGTGAGGGAGATGCGTGGCGAACGGCAGGCTGGAGAAGAGAGCAGAATCTTTCACAAACAGCATAGGCAGCGGCAGCACGAACGCCGCACAGGTTTGTCCAATTCGACCCTTGACCTTGCAGCCAAGACGGCCAGTTGCGAGCAATGCGGACGCCAGATCCGCTAGTTGCCAACTTGCGTCTCATGGGCCAAACAGCTGGCAAGGACTCTGGTCCAGACCTCAAGATTATTGAGGTGCCTAAGTCCCATTTAAACCAATGGAAGTTAAGCACTTGGTCTTGGCCCTTCTCCCTGCATGCCTGGGCTGCAACAAACCATATCCTACAGGTCTCCTTCCGGAGTCCCCAGCTCCCCTCGTCCCAAATTATAGTGCATTGGCGCTCTCCTCATAGCCATCTGCCTCCACGTCCGCCCTCAATAAGTGCACTGTCGCGTCAGCTATGGGTCTGGAACCCAGCCCGGGGAACTGAAGTGCTGAGGGTACGATCCCATAGCGGGCAGGGGTTGGGGGGTGCCTGATCCAAGCATGGCGCTGCCTGTCCCCAACATGGAACTAGAGCTCGAACCAATTCAAAGCAGAGTTCCCAGGGTGGGGCCTTTCCCAGCTCCCCCGCTCCCGAGGAGCAGAGCCAGAGCTCACAAGTTACCCAGCTCCTGCAAATCTGATCGGCAGGAAGGGAATTAAAAATCATCTCTATATAGGTATCGACCCCAGGACGGGGACCTACAGGACTCGGATCAAACTGGCACCAGGGGGCGTCACTTGCTGGGCTGCTCCCAGCTCCCGCTGGCTACAACTAGGGGGAAATCTACAGGCTGGGGTCACTCATCCCACCCCGCCCTGTGGGACCTCAGCTAAGGCACAGGCAGTGGGGAGGGGAACCCCAAACCCTCCTCGTCCCTGAATGTCCATCCTTTCCGTACCTTCAATCAGGCTGGCAGAGCTCAGGGCCGGAGGGGACAGCCGCTCCCACCCCAAGAGCACAGATCCCAGCCTCCCTACGAGCGGCGTCCCGTGACCGCTCCTCAGAGCCAGCCCAACCCCGCTCAGCGCAGGGGGCATGAGGGTGCCCGGCAGGGTGGGCGAGTACCACTGGGAACAAGCAGTGATCACAGCAGGCTGCGACCCCCTCCGGCACACGGGAGCCTGCCGCAGCAGCTCTCTGCCGTGGAGTTGCCTGGTTCCCAGCCCCCTTGCTGCTGTCTTCCCTTTAAGCTTTGGGCAGCAACCGATGGGCCCACACATGGGCAGGGGTTGTTCTCCACACACCAGGGCAGCGCCCGCTCTGCAAGGCTCTTTCTCCCCCCTACCTCCCCACCCCAGCTGGCTCCCGTCTCTCGACTCCGGCACCAAGGCCAGCGGGAGACTAATCCATGTCGCTGACTGGCTGCCACGCATGAGATTGCACTGGGAAGAGTCACGACATCGGTGGCCGGGCGGGGACAGTTTGAAGCCGGGTCTCTCACGTGGTGCCATCCACTGATCCGTGGGGGGGCGGCCCCCCCGCGGGAGAGAATTCCATTTAAAGAGACAGGCCACATTTCCCCCGATCCTTGTTCCTCCGGATGCCTTTCACCAGTGCCATCCCCAAACCTCTCTAGAGCTGGGCCGTACCACGTCCCGTCTCTGCCCCACAAACCAGGCAGAGGACAAAGCGTTTCACCCACCTTGGCTCAGGCTCCCAGGGTACCGCCGGCCCAGGGCGGAGCTGTCGGATGGAAGAGCCCGGCCCAGGCCGAGCCAGCCACACAAGAGTTAATAAATAAAATCCAGGCCGAGGGCATCAGCACTTCCTGGGCTACAAAATTCCCCTGCCATCCCACCGTGGGGCAGAGAGGGCCTCAAAGGAGCCGGTGCATTTAAAATGCCGCCTCCTAAGGAGGGTGGCAAAGTTAGTAAAGAGTCAGTGTTAAAAAGAGCCCGTGTGGGTGGGCGGGTGTCACATCCTACAGGGCAGCGCGGCGGGGTCCCAGAGTGACGGCAGCCAGTCCCCAGGCAGGGGCGGGATCCTGTGTCCCGTTTTCCATCCGGGGAGCACATGCCCATCCTGGGGCATAGCGGAGTCCCTACCCCACCCACACTGGAAGTACCCAGCCTCTCCCAAGCGCTGCCTCCTCTCTTCTCTGTGTGCGGTGGTGCCGTGGAGACCTCTCCGGCTCACGTCTGCTCTGCCGCTGCCACCTGCCCGGCCACCTCCTCCTTGGGGGGGGGCTCCATGTAGATCGGGATCACCGCGGAGGGCTTCTTCGATCTGCAGAGACCAGCCAGGAGCAGCTGGTCAAACACGGGAGTGCTTGAGGGGCGCCAGGTGCTGTACAGGCCCGGGCCGCGCCAGGTGCTGTACAGGCCCGGGCCGCGCCAGGGGAGGAAAGGGGCAGATCCCTGTAACCACAGGGAGCAGTTGGGACTCTGCTCAAGACTGGTATTTATGGGGTTAATATGGGGCCTTTGGCTCTAAGAGGTTGTAGGGGGTTTTCCCCTCTCCCCAGGCAGGGACCCACCAGGGTTTTTTTTGCGAGAGGACCCAGCTGTGGGTGCAGGAGGGGAGCCCGCTAGCCCGGCGCTTTCATGGGGTGCTGCAGGGATCTTGCGCCCCCTCCCCTGCCCCCAGGGGGCGTGGCCATACTCACGAGTAGGGGGAGGCGGGCACGCCCACCACCAGGACGTGGTTCCTCTTGCGGAAGAGACGCCACAAGCCTTTGTGGTTCCCGCGGACGTCCAGGTCCCAGACGTGGAGGCACTAGGAGGGGAGCGGCGGACAGAGAGCTGAGGGCACGTACTGCGGCCCACCCTGCCACGCTCCGCCGGCGGCTCTGGGGCTGCAGATCTGCTCGGCGGAGCGATAAAAACGCTGACCACGCTGCAAATCCCACTCCTCCTCCCACGGCTGCTTGGGGAGAGCCGCATGCTCCCTCCCCTTCCCCTCGGCAGCCAGCAAGTAACCCCGGCTCCTAATGCACGAGCCAGCCCAGAAAGCTGCCTCCTCCCGGGGACCTGACCACACGGGCTCTGGTATCTTTGGTGCACAGTCGGCCCCCACTGCGCAGGCTGGAGCCAAGTTTGAGGCTCGGGCCCAAGTGAATCTGGGGGAGCAGGAGGCTGCAGTCACATGGGGACCGGGCAGGGAGTCACCTTGGCGAGTTGAGTCCAGGTGGTGAAGTCGGCTTCCTGCTCCATCCTGATGTACATCACGTAGGTCTTGCCCTCGGTGTCGGGCAGGAAGGAGTCCTCGCACGGGTTCTTGCCGTGATCCAGAACCGTGGCCTCGCTGAAATGGGGCACAGGGCTGGTGAGCGGGCAACCAAGGGCACCCACCCACCCCCGGGCATGCGATACACATGGGGTCCCAGCCGATGCCGGCCTGCCGAAGGAATGGCTTGGACCACCTTATGACCATCCATCCCTCATAAGAACATAAGAAAGGGCCCACTAGGTCAGACCAAGGGTCCATCTAGCCCAGTATCCTGTCTTCTGACAGTGGCCAATGCCAGGTGCCTCAGAGGGAATGTCTCTCCAAGAAGATGGCATTAGATATACCCCTGTGAATCCCAAAGCACTGGCAGGCCCTGTTACAGCCCTCATCTTTCAGGCCATGGGATGCAGAACACACTTACCCGAGGAGCCGGTGAATTTCAATCTCGTAGGCGTCCTTCTTTAGGCTGCATGGGAAAGACAGAGCGTCAACGGCCAGCGAATGAGGAGGGAGGTTCGGCAAGATGCACCACGTACGGATGGCCACACACTTCATCTCCCAGCCAGGTCCAATGTCCCCGAAGTCACAACAGGGGAGAACAGCGAGTGCCGGTGGCATGGTTCCCGCCCCAAGCGTTCAGCCCCAAGCCGCAAGTGACATATGCCAGTGGGCGTCTGATCCAATGCACCTTGTGTCTCTCACCCCCAAATCAATCACGCTTTCTTCTCGGGAGGATGGAAAGCTACTGGAACACCTGTGGCGCACGTCCGTTCGATACGGGGTGGGGGGGCCCTGGCACAGCAACGTGCAGTGGAGGGGGGAGCTCGGAGCTGGAATGGGGAACTGCAGAGGGGTGGGTTAGAATTACGAGGTACAAGACACAGAGATCTGGGCAACCTCCAGTGGTTCCTTCGCAGCGGGCTGGCACTCACCTCTCCACGTTTTTGAGCTGCACGTTCGGGACGGTATTGAATTTGTGCTTCTTGAAATAGGCTTCCTGGGAACCAAGTGCAGAAAATGACTTGTCAGAGGATCACTGCTTATCTAGCATGCCAGGTCCGTCCTTTGGAGACACAGCAACGCTCTGGCTCACGCCCCTTCCCCGGCCGATACACCTCACGAGCCCAGCGAGGCCACAGGGTGTGCGTGGAGGTCAGCTAACAGCCCACGGCAATGCCCAGCGGGCAGCCTCTGCACCTCGGAGCAGGGAGGGGAGCCTGTCTACCCCCCTCGGCCTCACTCACGTGGAAGTAGCCATTCATGTTGAGCCCCACGATGCCGAAGTGGTACGAGCGCGAGACGTCAGGGATGATGCATTCCCGGCCTTTCCGCTGCTCCGGCATCCGCATCCACATGTCCCAGTCCCACAGCTGGAGAGGGGAGAGGAGGCTGCTTTAGAGGGGGAAATCTGGCTCCTGCACTGGGCGCCTGTCACGGATCACGCTGTTCCTTAAAAGAGCCCCTTAGCCCCCGGAGATGGAAATACAAAGCCTCCCTCCCCGGACCTCCACGCTTCCAAGTGTGTGCACGCACGTTAGGGTGGTTATTGCAGGTTGCTCGTGGAGACTGGATGCTGCACGCAGGCAGCCATTTGTTATGGCCGGAGCCCACGCGGCACTCCCCGGTGTTTGTTATTGTAGGGCTTCTCAGCCAGACGGCTGGCACAGATCGTTGGCTTTACCCAGGCTCTGTGGCCAGCGGGGTTGATAACCCCTCAGATCCGGGGGCTCGGAATGTGGACGCCGTCCCTCCATCTAAAATGCGAAGAGCAACATGCGTCACTTGTGGGCGCCCACAGGCCGGATGCTTCAAGGCAGTTCCTCCACTGGCTGCCCACCGAGCCTCACAGCTCCCCCCTCCCCCCATACCCGCAGCAACAGGTGTGCCAGGGCTCCTACCAGGGAGAGCAGAGGGCACTCACCTTCTCGGGGGTTGGCCATTTCGGCTCCAGTTCGTCCTTGTAGAGGCTTTTGCTCAGTACCCAGCCCAGGCCGGGCATGGTCTCGACGCGGTACAGGAGCGAGGGGTCCTCGGCCGTGTGCTCGTAGCCCTGGGGAGCCAGAGGGCAGTGTTCAGCGCGCCCTCGCCAGGACGCCGAAGGGGGCCACGGGAGCGTAGGTACGCCAGGAGGAGGCGCTATTCCCAGCGCAGAAGGGCCAGCGCTTCCCCTTTCCTTTGGGCGGGGGCTTCCTCACCAGCCTCTGGAAGGGATCAACACCTGCCTGCCCCACTCACCCGAACCCCTTCACTCCCCCTCCCCCACTCCTGCCCATCACATTTGGCTTCCCCTCCCCCGCCCTCTCCTTCCCTTTCTATTTCCCCCTTCTCCTCCTCTGTTCACCCCCAAAAACCTTCCCACCAGTCCCAGTTCTGCACCTCTACCTGCTACTCAGAGGGGCCGGGGTGGTAAACGTGCGAGGAGCAAGCCTCCCCCCCCCCCCCCCCCAACGGTGCACAGGGGGGGTTCCCACGTTAGCCCAGATTTTGGGGATGGGGGGAAGGGTTCTAACACTGGAGCAGAGAACAGCTCCATACTGAACTCTGCAGGGTCAATTCCAGGCACCTCAGTATTGGGGGGAGGGGAGGGGGGCAGACTGAGTGGGCTGAGAGGGTCTTCTCCAGCAGTGCATGCAGCCAGACGCACATTGGCCCTGGGCCCCCAAACCGAGCGGCATTGCGGCCTGGCACCTGGGCGGAGGGGAGGGTGGGTCGCAGCCCCACTCAGGTTTGGCCCGTCTGCAACTCCGTCTCCATGTGTGGAGGGATGGATAGATGGATGGATGGACCAAACCCCCAGGGGCCAGGTCGTAACACCTGGGGCGGGCGCAGGATGGTCTCGCGCTCAAACCTAACAGGGGTTGAGCGTGGCGCAGACTCGGCACTGGGGCCAGCGGCTGCAGCGGGGCTGCCCGGCCTCTCCCCAGCTCACGTGGTACGCCTCTGTACCACTTGAATTTCTGGGGCCCCCACAGCGGCCTTTGCAGAGGGAAGAGTGTGCTGCGAATGGAGCTGGAGGCAGCAATCCCCGCCAGACGGGCAGGAGGAACCAGCGCCTGGAGGGGATGGAGCATAGGGACGCTGGACTGCATCGGAGCGGGTCTTGCTGTGGGGTTACAGAGACGGGAGAAGCAAGGCTCCATGAGCCTACCTGATCGTTCCAAGCCGAGATGCAGTACAGGCTGTCGTCCTCCTCCAGTAAATAGATCGACTGGCTCAGGAAGCTAGAAACGAGGCAGATTAGAGACAGGACTGGCTGCGCCCCCGGGTGCCCGGCTCTCCCACCCACTGCTACGGGACACAACACCTCGATCCTAAATAAGCCCCTCCGTCCTCCAGCTGGGCAGAGGAGAGAACGAAGACGCCTAGGAAATGCCCATCCGTGCTGGAGGCACCAGGCAGGCAGCTCCCACCCTCGCAGCCAGAGAGGATGCTGGGGAGAAATTAAGGCAAGGGACGGAGGAGAGGGACAGTTACCAGCCTCAGCGCAGGGCAAAATGTGGATCAGCTGGGGCCAGAGGATGCTCAAAGCATTTTACCACCTGCGGGAAGTCACTTAAAGTAGACTTTGACCCAGCGATCAGGGCTCAGCAAAGGAGCTCAAACGACAGTGGGCCAGATCCTCCACTGATGTAAATCAGTGTAGCCTTGCTGACTCCAATGGAGCTACCACCGCTTACATCAGTGGAGGATCTGGCCCAAGTTATTGCTAGTCCCTTTAGTAATTCCTCTGCCGGCACCTGCCCTCCACGGCTCCCAGAACCAGCTTCAAATGCTCATGTATTAAGCTGCGGGCCCTGCTTTGAGGTAGGTACTGCAAGTACCGAGCCCATTTTACAGATGGGCAAAACAGAGGCATGACAAGTTCCAGTGATGTCCCCACCTCAACTCCCAGTAAGTTAACAGGAGAGCAAGGAGTTCTAGTGACACTGACCCCTCGGCATCCGGGAAGCTGTCTAGCAGCTAAAAACCAAGGAGGAATGGAGGTTCTGGCATACGCCCTCTTTGTAATCAAGAGTTCGGTTATGGATAATGGGGTCACCCCCATCCCAGCATCAGTGGGATGCTCCCATATCTCCCGGGACCGTCCTGCAGACTGTGGTACACCAATAGAGTGTAGAGCCTCTTGTTTCTGGTCTGGCAAGACAGACAGACGTGACTGGGCCTCCTAGGCGACAAGGCCCGATGTCAGCACGTTACGAGCCTCACCTGAAGAAGTCGACGGAGATGTCCAAGTCTTCTTCGAGCACCACAGCAAACTTGGCATCCTGGGAGGGAAACGAGAGATGTCAGCAGGACAAAGGGGACTATTCATTCAAGCAGTGGAAACTCCTGGTTTTGACAAAGCCCTGGCTGGGATGATTTAGTTGGGGATTGTCCTGCTTTGAGCAGGGGGTTGGACTACAGGATCTCCTGAGGTCCCTTCCAACCCTGAGATTCTATGATTCTATGACTAAGGACAGACCAGAGACATCTCACGGCATCCCCTTGTCTATGCGATCCTCAGCGCTCGGCCCCAACAAGCCTCGCTGACGTTATTCACACCAGGCCCATCTTGACTCAAACCCAACTTGGTGCTTGGCCACGGATGCTACCTCAGAGGCAGCCATCTCGCTTCCCAGAGGGCTTCATTTCGCAGCAATCGCTCCCGTGAGACGGGCATAAGGGAAGCAGGTTCAGGGACACCAGGGAATTTGGCGTTCCCAGAGCCAGCAGAAAGGCACCCACGCTGCTGCCCTGAGGGTGTTTCCCTCCTTCTCCCCCACCACCCTCCTGGGTGCTGCACCATGATAAAAATTTCTGCTCCTGTCAGCAAGCACCGCGGGCGTCTCTCTCCTGATGCGCAAGTGCCCAGCCCTTCCCAGAGCGGGTCCCCAGGCGCTCATTATGGGGAGCGGAACTGGCCGGCGCGGAGAGCAGAGACAGTCGAGAGGTGGGACTTGCTCACCGGGTGCAGGTTGAAGGTTGCGGTCAGACTGGCCTTGTAGTGCTGTGGGAAGAGACACGGGCATTAGCAAACACCGCCACCGAGGTTTCTAGCCCCGCCAGACACCGATTAACGGTCGCTATTGGAGGGCGCCACTAGGGGAGCATAAATCCAGTCCATGTAAGAGTCTACTACTGCTGCCAGGTCCGTGACCAACCCTTTCAGTCAAGCAGTGGAAACTCCTCCGTTTATTGCTCTAGGTCAGGGGTGGCCAAATTGTGGCTCACGAGCCCGTGGTTACCGTTAAAGTGCGGCTCACAGAACCCCACCCCACCCATTCTCCACCTACCAGACTTGGTGGAGAGCTCAGGACCCCTTCCTTGCAGCAGGGTGGTAGGGTAGGGGCTTCTGCCCAGTGGGGAGGGGGGTCTTGGGGCTTCAGCAGGAGCAGAGCTGAAGCCCCGAGCCCCGGCAGGTGCGTCCTGGCTCTCGAACTTCTGAAGTTTGTCGTATGCGGCTCAGAGGGTCAGTAAGTTTGCCACCCCCCCATCTCACCCCCAGGTCCTGGATTCAAGCCCCACCACCGGTCCGTGCAGGGCACCCGGTGCACCAGGAAGAGGGGGGAGAATTTCCCTAAGTGGGGCCAGAGGGGTAAGTAGGAAGGACCCCTCACCTGAGACACTCGGGCATTTTTAATGCTGATGGGCGTGTGCTGGATCCCTTTCAGGCCAAACAACTCCACCACGTCCATTGGCTCCTGGAAAAGAGAGTCACGAGACTTACTCACCACATAGACCCCAGGTCTGTCTACGCCTCTACGCTCAGCCCTTTCTCTAGTGCGCAGGGTTGGCAAGCCAGGAGATGGGGCAAAGTCTCTGACGGCATTGGATGCTTCAGGCAAGAGTGGGAAACATCCCATAATGGGCCTAGCTGCGCAGTGCTGCGCCATGGTGATCTGCAGAAACATGCTGCCTGACCTCCGTGGATAATCAGCTTGTGCCCTGAAGCATGAGCATTGATAACCCTTGTAACAGTTAACCGAGCTTGTTTAACTGAAGATGCACATTAGATATGTTTACTCATGCAGGCATCTAATCCTTCTTCATGTGCATACAGCACTGTAAAGAATGGGGGGTGGGGAGCGCGTTCCATGGGTACATGCAACAGCTGTGTTTTATATGCAAAAAGAACAGGAGTACTTGTGGCACCTTAGAGACTAACAAATTTATTAGAGCATAAGCTTTTGTGGATACAGACTAACATGGCTGCTACTCTGAAACCTGTGTTTTATACATGTACAACAGAGAGAAGCTTCCTTTATCATCCAGCATGAAACAAGGTCACCTCCCTAGATAAGCAGTAATCCCATTAGAGAGCCCCTTAGTTATCCCAGGCTCTGTGCATCCAGAGTCCAGCCCCCCCACTTCTCCCGCCTGCAGCTCCCTATTGCAACCGGGGAAGGGAACTCTGATTACATCAAGCACCAAGGGTTTATCCTCTCCCCGACACCCCAATAAAACGACAGCACCGCCTTCAGCATCTCCTGTGCCACTTGCGAAAACAGGCCCAGCGTCTATGCTGCTCCCTCATAGGCCAGGGATCTTGCTTCCGCTGCCATGGCAACGGGATGCAGCTATCATTAGCTGCTCTCACAGAGCATTAGTCACTGTGGCAAGTGTCTAAAAGAGGATTCTCCTCCCCCCTCCCCCCCAAAACTCCTCACTACTGGTTTAATTCATGTTCTTCCTCGCAAAGAAACAGCTCCGTTCATCTCACTCCATCAGCCCCTGGCACGAAATGGAGTGACATTTTATATAGCACAGCGAGAGGCACCATACGAACAGGAGAGACGGAAACACTGGATCTGGTGGTGGTGGGGGGAAAACAATAGCCACCCCTACCCCGCAGTACATGCCAGACCCCATAACGGTGTCTGCAATCAATGCCCACTAGACACAGCATGTCCTGAGCCCCTTAAACTGCTAGCCAGGTGCCAGCTCAGTCATTGTGTGAACTCGGGCGCCCCCCCGCCCAGCCGAACCATGGGGACATAACGCAAAGCGGAGTCACCAGCGAAGCACTTGGAGACCTAAAGAGGTGAGATGTTCCCCACGAGCATTCAGCATCCGGCTCTGTCCATGGCAAGGTCTCAGCTTACAGACCGGGGGAGAAGATGAGGATTACGGGGAAAGGCCAACCGAAGGCAGGTTGTTTTAAGGGGCTGTGGCGGGTCCGACCACTGCCCCCTCTCCCCCAATGCCAGGACCATGCAGTGTGATGGCTTCAAAAGTCACATCCAGTTGCAAGTGAGAGTCTACCCCAGGTTCCAGTCTGGAGACAGATTCGCAGGGCACGGGGTGGTTACGCTGTTTATTTTGGCTTAGTGGCGCATCAGGTCAAGCCCGGATTGGAAGGGGTCTGATGGACATAGGGGTGCTTGGTGGGAAACAAGGAGCTGCACCCTACAATATGGACTACGTATAGGAATCCCAAGATCCGGGGGAGCAGTTTCAGCACTCCAGACACAAGGCCCGGGACTGAAAACCATTAAGGCCGGATGGCTCTAATTTCCAGACAATGAAACAGCCATCGTGGGGGCTTCCCCTTACCTGGCCCGGATGGTCAAATGGGAGAAAATAGTTGGAGACAAATGGAAGATTTCACCCCTTGCCCTGTAAGAAAGCCATTCAGGGGGTGTCTATTGTGCATTGTAAACCGGGTCTGTGGGACCTGGGCTTGTGAGGCCAAGCCCACGCTTGAGTGTCCTCACTGCATTGTAACCCTGGATTTACAATCACTGCACCCGGGTCTCCCAGCCGCGTTAACGTGTCCACACTGCGCTACACCGACCTTCTGACGCGGGTCTGCAGCTTGAGCTATGATCACGCTGCAAAACGACAGGGCTTGGACCAAAGCTGCGAGGGACTGGGGCTCTGACCCACCCCCTCAGCAGGTTTCTAGACCCGGGTCCTGTGTGTGGACAGAAGTGGGGCTTGGGCTCAAACCTGAGTCAGTCTAGGCTCAGTGGGCAGCACAGAAGTACCTTGTGTCTAACTGAGCTCGTGGTGAACCCTAAGATCCGACAGGTCTGTTGTTTTAGTCACTGTCTCTAACACTTCGCTCCGTTTGCTAAATAAACCCACTTGATTTCAGAAGGCCGCTGGTGACCGCCTAGCGCCGGATCTCAGAGGGAAGGAGCACGAAGGAACAGTCAGGCCTGGGAATAAGTGGAGCTGGGTGACTAACTGATCCTGTGGGACACTGGCCATTCAAAATCCAACCAACAAAAAGAGTCCGTTCGGGCCGACCCGAGTCTGAACTTTTTCAGAGTTTTCAGGGAAACAAAAAGAGGTGGCAATAAGTTTGAATCAAACAAAAGAGTTAGTTTTCAGGCATTTTTAAAGGGTTAGATTAATGGGGAGGTGACCCAGGTACAAATTCCCCCTCCAGAACAGGGATTTGAACCCAGATCTCCCCTCTGCCAAGTGAGCAGTCAAACCACCAAGCGATCAGCTACCCGGAGGTAGGGCTCTTAAATTCTAATGAAACTCTGCCGCTGCGTATAAATAACTCCACAGTAGAGCAAGGATCACTTCCACTTCTCAGGCGAGTCCCCACCCACTGGGCTAAACGTTACAGGGGGAGGACTGCCCCACTGCCACCTCCTTCTCCTCCATGGATAGGCCCTCGCGACTCTACCTGAGGCAAGGTTTTGGCTGAAACTTGTTCAGTGAGTTCATGTCAAATTCGACCCAAAGTCGCAAATAGTTCCATGTCCAATGACCCTTGCGTTCGTCAGCGAATAAAGGATTCATCCAAAAAGTTTCACTCTCGTATAAGGTGGGGTGTCGTACCCTGGTCTCAGTCAAAGCATGGGAGAACTGTGCAATTCTACCCCAGGACAGGAAAGGGCATGAGGCCTAACCCCTGGGGTGGGGTGGGGGAGCTCACAGAGGGACCAGAAAGGGGACAGAGGTGCAAGCCGCCCCCTAGCTGTGACAAGATCCCACGGGGGAAACAGACCCGCGAAATTGCTCCGTCCCAACGAGCCGAGCGGGATTTCAGAACCCAGCGAGGAGCCTGCCCCAGGAGCGGCGGGGGGGGGGGGGGGGGGGGGGGGAGATCTTACCTCATAATACCCGTCAATAAAGACTGTGATCATCTGGGGGTTGACCCCTTGAGCCGACAGCAGGGACCGCAGCATCCTGGAGGCCAGGAGAGGAGAGAGTGGGAATGCGTTTGCGTGAAAGTCTGGAGTCTCTTTAACAGACGACTGAACGTCACGGTAACGGGGAGAGGCGATACACTGAGCCAGTGATAGAACGGGGGCAACAGAAGCAGGAGACGGTTCAACACTCAAGTGAGGCCTAGATCCCTTTGGGGCAGGGTTTGGGGGGTGGGGTTTAGGTCCTTGCAAACCCAGACTACACACCACACGAACCTGACCCCAGGACAAAGCCACCCACCCGTGGGGCATTCCAAGCCCCACCACTGCCTGCTCCCGCAGGGTTTTGTGGCTGGGCTACCCCTGAGTCGGCCACTGGGAAGACTCCCTCGAAGCGTTCTGGGAAAGCAAAGGAGACTAGCAGGCGACGCCTCCCGCTAATGACATCGGAGAGCGGGCGCACCCCATTGCCCGGGTTATTCCGAGCCAGGACTGAGAAGCAGAGCTGTTCCCAGTGCTCCATCTGCACTAGCTGGGGGTGGAGTGATCTACCGGGGCTTCCCCAGCTTGGCTTTCTAGGCCCCTGCAACGGAGATCCAGTGCTTTCCCCGGGACATCCCTCCACGGACCACGCAGCGTCCCGCCCATCGCTCACCTGTACAGGTAGTTGGGTCTGTTCCCTGCAATGACAGCCACAGGCACATTAAAGACTTTATTGTCCTTGAGCTGGAAGAGAAAATGTTTGTGATAAGGGCTTTGGGAAGCCAGTAGGGGCCACCCCGCCCTCCCCCGGGCCCTGAGGCCAGGACAGCCCTGAGAAGAGCCAGTGATGTCTGCAAGGTTTAGGAGCCCTGCCCGCAGCCAGGGGATCTCCTGGGAGTCATTCCACCATCCAGCTTTCTTCTCCTTAGGGGCAGGGCTTTATTTCAAGAGAGGGAACAGCACTGTTCTCATCCAGCCTTGACACGGAGCAGAGACCCTTTGCCCGCAAGGAGAACCCTGGTGGAAGGATGGCCTCATTCTGTCTATCTTAGACACCTTCAGTTGCCCTCCTGCCCCACCATGGCAGGCTGGGATCCGGGCAGGGCTAGGCCCGGCCAGTACTTGGCTGGGGGACAGCTAAAGAAATCCTGGGGCTGCAGGGAAATAAATCAATCACATGGTAATTATTTAGGCAAGGTTCTCTCTTCGGGACTGATCCAGGCCTCAGCCTGGCCCGAGAGGGATGCCAGGCGGCTGGAGATGCCAGCAGGCAGGGAACGGATGCAACGAGACAGACACTGGTGTGTACGAACCCTCGTGCCCTAGCTACACTCTGCTGCTCTGCAGTCGTTCCTGGCCGCTGCAGAGAGACACTGCAGCATCCTTCCCTTCCCGGGCAGGGCTAGAATTATGGCAGCCAGGTGCATTCTGGGAGCCTGCTGGAGGCGGCGTGCCGCGCAGAAGCAGGCTGACGTGATTTTAGCTGGAGCCCTCCGTGCGCCGTCTATATTGAAGCCTCCTGCAGACGTTACGCCAGGTGAGGGCCCCGCGCGGCTCCATGCTCAGCTGGAGGCAAGGGCTTCCCGCTCCCCTTCCTCCGCTCGCACTCACGGGATCAGGGTTGAACTCGATGGGCGTGGGGTCTTTGCAGCTGCAGACGCTGCCGTAACCTTCCACCTTGGTGCAGAACCTCCGCCGGCGGCGGTTCAGCTCCGTGTCGGGCCAGCGGCACTCGGCATCTGTGGGAGAAGGGGAGACCAGCCGAGTTGAGACCACTGCTCCGGGGAGGGAAGCAGGCAGCTCACCCCTTTGTGCCGGGGCAAGGATCCCAGAGCACAGCCCTCCTGCCCTGCCACTTCACTGCCCCCACCTGCAGCCTCAGCCATCATGCTATGGCTTATTGCCTCTAGTGGCAGGAATTCAGTGGCCACCTGGGCTGAGCGGATGCCTTCACTGGTAGGCACCTGGGCTCAAACCCTAGATGGGCACAGAAGGCCCTGGCAGCTGGATCAGCACAGAAGGGATGCGAGCTCTGAACGGCATGGTCCAGAGAGAGGTCTTGCAACTTCTATTTTAAGACCCCCCCTAGGCATTCATAAACAATCCCTTGGAAGCAGGAAAAGGTAACCCACTCCTTTATATCCTCCCCTCCTCCTGGAGGAAGCGTGCTGGTTTGTTATTGTAGGGTCGCTAAGAAAATAAGAGGGCGAACACCGGATTTACAATAGAAGCACCAACTCCATTTTAACTCCCAGTCCTGAATTAATGAGGTCAGCAGCTTTACAAAGGGAAGACAAGACAAGAACAAACAAACCAACCCACTGCTTCCTAGCCCCCAGAGACGGCCCTGTCAGAACAATGCAGCCTGAAGTCAGCCCCCATCACCCTCCAGTGCAAATTCCTCACCGAGGGGCTCGCCTCAGCTGAGCTCAGAGCTCCGTTGCGCTAGGCGCTGTACAGCCACTATGAGAGACAGCGCCTGCCCCACAGAGCTTGCAAAGTGGGGGGCACAGAAAGGTGAGTGGACTTGCACAGTATCAGTGGCAGAGCCAGGAATAGAATCCAGGTCTGAGCCAAGAGCCCTATCCACTAGGCCGCACTGCGTGCGCACCCCCCACCCCAAAAATCATTTCTCATCTCCATGGGGCCAGGTTTACAGCAGAATCCTGTTCCTCCCCCCCCCAACTGAGAACAGGGGCTGATCTCTTCTTGAGAGGAGTTCTCCAGCTGCAGGCGCTGAGGCAGATCAGGGGTCTCCCCCCAGCGTCCATCTCTCTCCCCCAGCTCCCACCTCTTATCCAGGCGAGGCGCTGTGATGGGTAGGGGCGCCCGCCCGCCCAGCCGCTCTCTGCCCTGGTCTGCAGGAGCCGCCCCGAGGCCTACCTTCCACGGAGGTCAGCTGGACTTCGGTTTTCAGCAAGACGGGGTCCCCCCACGTGGAGAGCACTGGGGACTTGGAATGCTTCTCGCCGTACACCTCGCCTGGGGTGGGGGGGGGGTGGGGGGAAAACATGCAGTCAGAGCCAGGCTGCTGCCGAACGGCGCTCAGGTGCCCATCCCCCTGGCCGCGGTACAGAGCCAGCCAGAACCCACCTCATCACCGAGAGACCAGCTGGTACCTCCTTCCCTCCAATAATGGCAGGAGCTTGAGAAGGAGACGTGCCTCCCTCCCCCCACACTCAACCTGCACCCCGGGAGCAGGCCCCCATGGCCAAGAGATGCCAAGGTCTGAGCAGCGTTGACTTCACCTTGCAGTGTTTGTGGGATTACCCCCCTCGCCCCACTTGCTGAGGGGACGCCATTTCCGTCCACTTAACCAGAGTCCATCCCTTCTGCCTCCACTCCCGCCCGGCGCCTGGGCCCGGCCGGAGCAGGGCTCTCACCTCCTTTCTTCCCCACAAAGCTCCACATGTCCCTCCAGCTGAGGGACGAGGCGACCTGGCTTCCCAAGCTTTTCAGGAGGCTCTTTGCCGAGTCTTTAAGGTGGAAGGAACCTTCGTCCTGTAACAGAACAGACCACATCATGAGGCGGCACCTTCCCCTGCTCAGAACCAGCAGGGTCTGTCTCCCATTGCAGCCAGCAGGGTGGTCTTCCCATCGCCCCCCTCTACATCCCACTGGAGACTCAGCCCAGGAGAACCACGTTTCGGAGCTGGTTGTTGGAAGGCCTCTTCCACTCACTCCCCGGCAGAGCTCGCCGATGTGCACCGGCTATAGGGCGATTCACCCCCCTGCAGATTGAGGGCGCTAAGCAGACCCACCGGGAGGGTCAGAGCAGCCACGCATTTCCGACCCTTGCAAAGATCAGACAGAAAGACAGACGTTGCCCCTGGGTCACAAGGGATATTAAGTTGCTTGATGGATTAAAAAAAAGTTAATCTTAATTCCTCTAGGGAACGTATCTTCCAAGCTATTTCCCACCTGAGACAGGTGACGCCGCACACAAGTGTCAGTCAGAAATCAGGAAATGGAACAGTTTAAATATAAGGGCACCAGGGAGTTTTGGACATTGCGCGTTTCAGAGAAGCTGCAGCTGAAGGACGCTTTACAAGACAGAAAATGCACAAACCCACAACAGCACACGGCATCGGAGGGACAGATAACAATGGGGGAGGAAGACACCCATCCAGACGCTCTTCCCACTCACGCTGGTGGGAGACAGGAGTAACCCCATTCTGCTCAGAGGTACCCTGGGGTTACATTTAAGTGTTTTCAAACCAACAAGCACCCTTGTGCTTTCGCCACGTGGGGGAGGGAGAGGGCTACGTGGGAGGCGCTCCCCATAAACATCTGCAAAACTCACGCACGATCCTCTTTCAAAACTTCCCTTTGCCAGGATGCCTATAAAAAACTTGACAATGGTTTGGCTGCTGGTGTGCCGAGACCACTGCCTGTCAGGCTGACCCATACGGCTGCATTGTTTCCTTGGGCTTCCCCATCTGTCTGTATTTGTTTGATGCCTCTTGTCTTAGACTTAGATTGTAAACTCCTTGGGGGCAGGCACTGTCTTTTTGTTCTGCGTTTGTACAGCGCCCAGCACAGTGGGGTCCTGGCCCATCACTGGGGCTACTAGGTGTTACTGTAATAAATAAGGTATGGATTCCTTGGCGTTCCCATCATATAAATAACGAGCAGGAGGAGAATGGGGCTCGCTGTCTGGCACATGTGTTAGAACATTCATGAGACAAAACTGCAGGGAAGCAGAGCCAGCCTGCGCCTTGCTAGAGCTTGACTCACGTCAGTGACTTGATCTGCAGTCTCCCTCGGCGTCGGACCCACCTACCTTAATGGAGAAGATCAGGATGCGACCACGAGCGACCATGTTGAGGAAGAGGACCATGGCTTCGTCTTCATGGGGTGAGTAGGTGTCGAACACCCTCTTGGCCATCACGTGACCCTGCAGATGTTCAAACACACGGCACAGCCTGCATGATGCACGTACACCAGGCCCCCAGGCATGAGCGCCACCCGAAACTTCTCACTGGAGGAAACTCAGTAAGGAGAAATGCCAAGTACTCCACTTCGGAAGGAACTATCAGTTGAACACATACAGAATGGGAAATGACTGCCTAGGAAGGAGTGTACTGTGGAAAGGGACCTGGGGATCATAATGGATCACAAGCGAAATATGAGTCAATAGTGTAACACTATTGCAAAAAAGGAGCAAACATCATTCTGGGATGTATTAGCAGGAGTGTTGTAAGCAAGACATGAGAAGTAATTCTTCCGCTCTACTCCACGCTGATAAGGCCGCAGCTGGAGTATTGTGTCCAGTTCTGGGCGCCACATTTCAGGAAAGATGGGGACAAACTGGAGAAAGTCCAGAGAAGAGCAACAAAAATGATAAAAGGTCTAGAAAACATGACCTATGAGGGAAGATTGAAAAAATTGGGTGTGTTTAGTCTGGAGAAGAGAAGACAGAGGGGAAATAACAGTTTTCAAGTAAATAAAAGTTTGTTACAAGGAGGAGGGAGGGAAATTGTTCTCATTAACCTCTGAGGATAGGACAAGAGGCAATGGGCTTAAATTGCAGCAAGGGAGGTTTAGGTTGGACACCCGGAAAAACTTCCGGTCAGGGTAGTTAAGCCCTGGAAGAAATTGCCTAGGGAGGTTGTGGAATCTCCGTCACTGGAGGTTTGTAGGAACAGATTGGACAAACACCTGTCAGGGACGGGCTAGTTATAACATCATCCTGCCTTGAGTGCAGGGGACTGGACTAGATGACCTCTCGAGGTCCCTTCTAGTTCGATGATTCTGCGATTCTACGATTCACCGACTTTTTACCAGCCATAAGAGTGAGCGATGGGGGGAAAAGAGGAGTGAGTGGGGGGCAGAGCCTTAGGGGAAGAGGCCGCATGGGAGGGGCGAGGCTATGGTTCCCGTGCAGGTGGCCCCCGCACTTTTAGGGACCTTCCATTGCCCCTGCATCCTGGCACTCTGGGAAGCCAAAACTAGAGTTAAGTCTGCCCTACACGAGCCAAAGCCCAACGTCGTCGATGGAACGACTCCCGCTGAAGTCCATGGCCCCACCTCCAGCTACTTCCAACTGGGGCTGTCCCAAGGCATTTCCTTTGGGGCTGTGACTTCCCCAGGCTGAGGCACCCAGCTCATGGGGCTGAAGCATCCGGCTCACAGAAGGGGTCACCGGTTGTTGCCGGACATTCCCAGGCAGCTCCAGTTCTGTGAGCTGGGCTAGCAGAGGCTAGCCAGTGCTTTTAGACCATTGCAAGAGAAGGGGTTCAGAGATTTTTCTTCAGCCCGGAGAAACGCAAGACTGGCTTCACACACGTCGCTAGCCCTCGACGAGGGACAGCGTCACCGGGCAGGAACGCCAGACAGCCCCGCACGAACACACGCGGGGACCATCGGCACAATTTACCGTAGCCTGATTTAACACAATGATGTGGATCCCTCTTCCCTGCTCCCGAGCCTCATCTTCCAAGACCTGCGGGAGGGGGAAACGTTATTGTAGCGATCAACCAGGCCTCCCCAGTTCTTTCCCAGGAACTCCTCCACCCCAGTGGGTTCGTCACACAGCTGCTCCTACCGAGGGAGAATTCACTAAGTTTCAAATTCCAGCCCCTTCGCTGGTTTCTCCAATTCACGGCAGTGGGACCCCTGCTGCTATTGTACTCAGCACAAGCCATCCTCAGAAGAAGGAGAGGGCGGGGAATTAGACGCGAAGCCTTAGTCTGGTCCTAGCTCATTGAGTCAATAGGAGTTTTGCCATTGACTTCAATGGGAGCAGACGCAGCCATTCAATTGTGGAGTATGGCAAAGGCCTTGGCTGCTTTCTGCTCCCAAGAGGAGCTCTATACTCCAGGAAGGGCTTCAGTTCAAGGTCTGGGTGACGGAGATCAGGTCTGTTCTGGTTCTACCCACGCTGTTCGCCCGCCCTCAGCTCACATGGGTAACCTGCAACTTCCCGTGCCAGCCACTCACCGTCGTCCCGTCCACAGCCACGTAGACCTTCGACCGGCTGGAGTACACCTCGATGTCCAAGACCTTCCTGCTGCTGGTGGGGCGGCGCAGGGTCTCCAGATGCTGCACACCTTCATCTAAGGAGAGAGGGGTGCCCAAAGCCTCAGCCCTACCTGCTTAGTTGTGGCTCAGTGCCAGGACCACCAGCAGGTTCCCCTCAGTGGATGGGAGAGATTCCCAGCCTATTAGCACAACACGTGCTCTCTTGCCACTCCCAGCAGGCTGCAACATCTCTCTTTACAGATCTGGTGGGATGTTCAAAGACATCCTTCCGACAAGCCCAGCTGACACCACCCCTGGCGCTTGAGGGACGACATGGATGGATAAGATGGCCATCCACGCATTCCCAGAACACCAGACATTCCAGTACTTCCGGGAATAGCATGGGCCCACCCCTGCCGGCGTGACCTTGCTCGCATGGTACGTACAACGTCATACTGCACAGAGAATGCCATTTTGAACAGCACACCACTCCACCCTCCTGTGTCTGGTTTAGGCTCGATACCGGATGGGGGACAAACCACCAAAAAGAGGGGGCTGTTTGGTCTAAAGCCGGACGAATGGCTGCCGAAGGATGGAGCAGACCCAGAATGAAGTATTCTCTCTAGCAGTGTGCAGAGGGTTCATTCAACATTATGGCTAGGGTTGGCCAAAAGTTTTCCATCAAAAACTGTCTTTCCAGTAGAAAAAACGGGGGTTTCAGTTACACAATTCCCTGCCCCCCTCTCCAAAAAAAAAAAACAAAACCCGTCTTGCTTTCTGGAAGTGATTTCAGTGTTTCCATCAAAACCACCAAATTCCTGAAAACTGAAATATTTCAGTTTTGACATACTGCCCTAGTACCTCATGGGAGTTGTAGTCCTGTTTCCTCACATCCCCATTCTCTCCTATGGGCTGGGCTCCCTAGGCAAACTATGTCTAGTTAGCAGCTGGTATCAAGCGGAGTGCCCCAGGGGTTAGTCCTGGGGCCGGTTTTGTTCAACATCTTCATTAACGATCTGGATGATGGGATGGATTGCACCCTCAGTAAGTTCGCGGATGACACTAAGCTGGGGGGAGAGGTAGATGCCCTGGAGGGTAGGGATAGGGTCCAGACTGACCTGGACAAATTGGAGGATTGGGCCAAAAGAAATCTGATGAGGTTCAACAAGGACAAGTGCAGAATCCTGCACTTAGGATGGAAGAATCCCATGCACTGCTACAGGTTGGGGACCAACTGACTGAGCGGCAGTTCTGCAGAAAAGGACCTGGGGATTACAGTGGATGAGAAGCTGGATATGAGTCAGCAGTGTGCCCTTGTTGCCAAGAAGGCTAACGGCATATTGGGCTGCATTAGTAGGAGCATTGCCAGCAGATCAAGGGAAGTGATGATTCCCCTCTATTTGGCACTGGTGAGGCCACCTCTGGAGTATTGTGTCCAGTTTTGGGCCCCCCACTACAGAAAGGATGTGGAAAAATTCAAAGAGTCCAGCGGAGGGCAACGAAAATGATTAGGGGGCTGGAGCACATGACTTATGAGGAGAGGCTGAGGGAACTGGGGTTATTTAGTCTGCAGAAGAGAAGAGTGAGGGGGGATTTGATAGCAGCCTTCAACTATCTGAAGGGGGGGTTCCAAAGAGGATGGAGCTCGGCTGTTCTCAGTGGTGGCAGATGACAGAACAAGGAGCAAAGGTCTCAGGTTGCAGTGGGGGAGGTCTAGGTTGGATATTAGGAAACACTATTTCACTAGGAGGATGGTGAAGCACTGGAATGGGTTACCTGGGGAGGTGGTGGAATCTCCATCCTTAGAGGTTTTTAAGGCCCAGCTTGATAAAGCCCTGGCTGGGATGATTTAGTTGGGGATTGGTCCTGCTTTGAGAAGGGAGTTGGACTAGATGACCTCCTGAGGCCTCTTCCAACCCTAACCTTCTGTGATTCTAAGAAACTACATCTCCCAGGATGTACCAGGGTCAGGGGACTCCCGATGATGCAATCGTTGCCCTTCACCATGAGGTGAGACCATGGTGCACCATGGGAGATGTAGTCCAACAAGGAGCCTAGCCTATCCCTTAGAAGAATGGGCGCAGAGGGCACCTGAAATACAACTCCCATGAGGCACCATGGCAACATTTCCAACCAAAAATATTTTTGGTTTAAATGCTGTTTGCCAAAAAAGTTGATTCCCCCCCCCCCCCCCCATGGATAGTTTTGACAAAGCCTGTTTTCTAACCAGCTCTGGTACGGCACGGCCGCACACACTGGCAGGGTGGCATGGGAATGTGTTGACTTCTGCCGCCTTGACCGGGCCCCTCAGACTCACCATAGTCTTGGGCAGACTCCTCCTCCTCTTCACTGGCAGCTCTTCTAGTGTCCAAGATTAGCTTAATATTCACAATCACAGTCACAAGCAGAAAGAGGACGGCACCCATCTGCAAGGCAAAAAGTGTGGCGTGTAACTGGCCCAGAGCGACAAGGTGTTAGGATAAACCACAATATGATCCTCACAGAGGATCTCAGATATCCATGGTTTTCCCTAGCACACAGAGGAAAGCGGGGGTCCAGTGGCTAGGGTGTTTGTCTAGGACTTGAAACACCCAGGCTCAATTCCCAGTTCTGCCACACACTTCCTGTGTGACTTGGGCTAGTCACTTAGCCTGGCCATGCCTCAGTTTCCCCATCTGTAAAATAGGGGTAACACCCCTGCCTCGCAGGGGTGCGTGAGGAGGGAAAAAACAACCACATTAGAAGAATGTGGATGTCAGGAAATTCAGCATTATACCTCGGACGGAACCTTAACTCCCCCTGCATTACCATCTCTTACGATTCACACCCCCAGATGAGCGCAGTCAGAGTTCTAGGGGGAAAGAGAGGAGTGCAGGGTTTTATTTCCTCGGCCTGCCTGAGGAGAGCAATGCAGTCACTTCCATGACATTACAGAGCATGGCACGCTGCGGAGAACGTCACACGGCCCGGCTGCCTGTGATGCTATTGTAATGAAAGAGCCCGGCGTACGGCAGACCTATGAGACGGAGGTCTCTATTGGAACTTCAAGGGCGAGCTTTCTGTGTCAATTGCAATCCTTCCCCAGTCACCTTTGGGCTGAGGATACAGCAAGAGATAGAAATGACCTTTCAGGGCTGAAATTGAGACAGACGGGGGCCAGTGCCCTAACCACGCAGACTGGAGCTCTGACGATCTGAGTTCAAATCCTGGTGCTGCCACGCTCCCTGCGTGACCTGGGACAAGTCGCAGTATGAATCTCACCACGTTAGTGCCCCTCCCATCTGTAAAAGGAGGAGGATACCCCTCAATTGGGGGTAGGGACAGGTTTAGATGCCATGGGGGCTATATACATACTTTGAGTCACCAAAGCTGGAAGTCACTAAAGTTCCTGCTCACATCCCCAGTGGAAGCAACATACTCATCCTCACAGCAATGGAATATAGCAACAAAAGAGACAAGGCTGCTTCACTCTGCTACATACTCTGGTGCCCGTCATGCCGGCGTTAGCTCTAGTTAATATTCAGAGAGCCTTCCACCAAAGCAGCCGGCACAAGATTATTTACGACTGCGAGATTGGAAACTGACCGATGGAGAATGCCATTTGCTCACTGGGCACCGAAGATGTCTATCACACACTCGGCAGATGGGGGGCAGGTCCACACGGCCTCAGTCCAGCCTGGAGTTTTGCCATATTTGGGGGGAGAAGCTCTGTTTCAATAGCTGGGTTTTAGATCCCTATTTACAGATCCGGGGAGCTTGTCTCAGCCATTCCTCTCCTATCCACAGTGCCTCGCCCCTAGTCTATGGCCGCTTGACTTCTATTAGCAACTGCCTCATATCAGTGAAGCTGTGTCTAGGAGCCAGGCTATGGGGAAAGACAGCAGATAAAAACCAAGAGCCAATTAGTTGCTTAAGCCTGTTGGAGAGGAGCAATCCAGCAAGAGAAAGCCACCCTCCCAGCTACCCCTGCTGCTCCCGCTTTTCACTTTTCACTTTTCCTCTCACTGGGGGTAGCCAGAGTTGACAAGAGCAGGCTTGTTCCAGGGAGCTCGCTGCACCAGCCCAGATTTCGTTATTAACGCCGACAGAAACGCATTCCCTTCTCATGAAGGTACGTACACACACACGCACGCACAGGCACACACGCACGCAGAGCTCCGATGGAGGCCACATGGGCTGGGAGGATGCCGCTCTCCTGCGGAGCGGCTGCGAGGCTACCTAGACAAGCGGCCATGCAGCAAGACAGAAGGCACATCCAAGGGTCTGAATGACTGGATTTCTGTTGCAATGCCCATGGAACTAGACTATCGACCTCAAGAGCTACAGGCCGCTGATTACCTCCATCAGGACAGCCTAACGCAGTGCTGCTTTTGAACAGCAGGGACAGACGCAGGAGCAGATCCGTACTGCCCGACACAGGGGTAAAGGGCTTGTTTAACAGAGCTGCGCCACCTAATTAGGGTCAACAATGCACAGGTAATGGGATGGGGAAGGAGATGCAGAGTGAGCAGCCAGCACAGGCTTTGCGGATCTCTGACATAGAATATCAGGGCTGGAAGGGACCTCAGGAGGTCATCTAGTCCAACCCCCTGCTCAAAGCAGGGCCAAACCCCAACTAAATCATCCCAGCCAGGGCTTTGTCAAGCCTGACCTTAAAAACCTCTAAGGATGGCGATCCCACCACCTCCCTAGGGAACCCATTCCAGTGCTTCACCACCCTCCTAGTGAAATAGTGTTTCCTAATATCCAACCTAAACCTCCCCCTCTGCAACTTGAGACCATTACTCCTTGCTCTGTCATCTGCCACCACTGAGAACAGTCTAGATCCATCCTCTTTGGAACCCCCCTTCAGGTAGCTGAAGGCTGCTATCAAATCCCCCCTCACTCTTCTCTTCTGCAGACTAAATAATCCCAGTTCCCTCAGCCTCTCCTCATAAGTCATGTGCTCCAGCCCTCTGATCATTTTTGTTGCCCTCTGCTGGGCTCTGAATTTTTCCCACATCCTTCTTGTAGTGTGGGGCCCAAAACTGGACACAATGCTCCAGATGAGGCCTCACCAATGCCAAATAGAGGGGAACGATCACGTTCCTCGATCAGCTGGCAATGTCCCTACTTATACAGCCCAGAATGCGGTTAACCTTCTTGGCAACAAGGGCACACTGTCGACTCATATCCAGCTTCTCGTCCACTGTAACCCCTAGGTCCTTTTCTGCAGAACTGCTCCCTAGCCATTCGGTCCCTAGTCTGTAGCAGTGCATGGGATTCTTCTGTCCTAAATGCAGGACTCTGCACTTGTCCTTGTTGAACCTCATCAGGTTTCTTTTGGCCCAATCCTCTAATTTGTCTAGGTCCCTCTGTATCCTATTCCTACCCTCCAGCGTATTTACCACTCCTCCCAGTTTAGTGTTTTCTGCAAACTTGCTGAGGGTGCAGTCCACGCCATCCTCCAGATCATTAATGAGGAGTGATCCAGCTAGTTTTCACCCACCCCACTACAAAAGTGCTTCTTAAAAAGGTCCCACCCTTGCCCAATACAATTAGAATCTGACTGGTTCATACCCGGCCATTTGCTTTATCTACAAACAGAAGCAGCTGTAAAGTTTCCCAGGTGCCATATGCTGAGGAGCCACCGTTAGACTCCCAGGCCCTGTACCTGGGTTGTTTATTAGCCATGGCCTATCAATATAAGCTATAAATATCCTTAGCTGGTGGTGGCGGGAGTAGCTAAGGCATCGACGCAGGAGATCTGGGTTCTGTCCCTCACTCCACCACTGACTCACTGGGCGATCTCAGACAAGTCACTTCTTTTCTCTGTTCCTCAGTTTTTCCATCTGAAAAATGGGCCCACACCAACCGCACTGGGGGCTGGCAAAGCTTAATTTTCTATGTAGGGTTTTCAGCAGTGCCCATCACAGCAGCACTCAAGCACCGAACAGGCCACATTGATGTACAAAGTGTAGCTCATAACAAATTCTTCTCTTCACCAAGTTTTAGTTCATCAGCGTTAGCCTTGCTTTGAGATCCTCACATGGAAGCTGACAGGCAAGTCAAGGGACTATTAATTCTTTATTAATAGGTTAACACCCCCTTTAAATTTTCCCACCATGGCACGGCCTCATTCCCTTCACCGATCACTCTCCCACGGCTAAGTCCCGAGTCTCAGTAGGACGTGCACACAGGCTAGCCAGCACACTGCAGAACTGTGCGGCTTTGGACGGCTGTTTCTGAAGCAGCCGCCCCATGCCTCAGGCATGTCCATCCCCATCCGCTGGTCACTTCCAAAGGGACTCTACCAGAATTCACTAAGCGGGGGTCAAACTGGCTTCAATGGAGCAACACCAGTTGACACCAGCTGAGAATCTGGCCTTCAGCTTTCTAGAGTGCACACGCACACACACGTGCGCTTGCCAGTGCTTTATTACAGGGCCTCTAAACTATTTGCTTCTGCACATGCAGAGGCAGGATGGTCCAGTGGTTACAGCCCTGGCCTAAGACTTGGGAGCCCTGGGTTCAATCCCCTGCTCTACCACAGACTCCCTGCGTGGCCCTGGGCTTAGCCGCTCAACATCCCCATTGTGGAGTCACAGCACTTTCTTAGAAAGTAAGAGCAGCCACACTGGTTCAGAGCAAGGGTCCATCTAACCCAGCATCCTGTCTTCCGACAGCGGCCAATGCCAGGTGCTTCAGAGGGAACGAACAGAGCAGGGAATCATCAAGTGATCCATCTCCTGTTGCCCATTCCCAGCATCAGGCAGTCAGAGACTAGGGCAACCCAGAGCATGGGGTTGCATCCCTGACCATCTTGGCTAATAGCCATTGATGGATCTGTGCTCCAGGAACTTATCTTTTATAAACCTAGTTGGGGTTGGTCCTGCTTTGAGCAGGCGGTTGGACTAGATGACCTCCGGAGGTCCCTTCCAACCCCCGAGATTCTATTATTTGCGTTAGACATTTGGCCTTCACAGCATCCCGGGCAATGAGTCCCACAGGTTGCTTTTGTGTTATGTGCGCAGTACTTCCTTTGGTTTGTCTTAAACCTGCTGCCTCTTCATTTCATTGGCTGACCTCTGGTTCTTCTGTTATTTACTCCCTCACATAACACTTCACTGTTCACATTCCCCACACCAGTCATGATTTTATAGCCCTCTATCAGACCACCTCCTGCTGAGTCATCTCTCTTCCAAGCTGAAAAGTCCCAGTCATTTTAATCTCTCCTCATATGGAAGCTGGTCCATCCCCTACTCATGTTTGTTGCCTCTCTCTGTACTTTTTCTAATTCTAACATCTCCTTTCTGACATGGGAGCATCTAGAATGACGCACAGTATTAAAGATGTGGGCATACCATGGATTTATATAGTGGCATTATGATATTTACTATCTTATTACCTATCCCTTTCCTAACGTGGTTACCTTTTTTGACTGCCGCTGCACGTTGAGCGGATGTTTTCCGAGACCGTCCCCAGTGGCTCCAAGCTCTCTTTCCTAAGCAGTAACAGCTAATTTAGACCCCATCATTTTGGGTGTGTACTTGGGATCCCCCGCCCCCGCCGCAGAGTGCATTACCAGGATGTTGGGAGGATACATACAGTAATTGCAAGATGCTCAGATACTATGGTGACGGGGCAGCTCCTGAGATCGACAGACAAATAAATCAAAACCATTTTCCGCTCTGAGCTACGAAAGAGCTACGCCGTCCCCCGGCCGCACGGCGAACAAGAGCCTCTCTCTTGGTAGCGCAGAGGGATCGCACAACAAAACACTGACTGGCTCTCGTTCCCCCAGCCAAGATCACAGCGGAGAAGCCATATTAGTCGAAGCCTCGCAAGGATTTCCCTTCCCTCCCCGGAAGTCAAACCCAGAGCTAGAGCTCAAAAGTAGGCACCAAGCAAGCCCACCCTCCTCTTCTGGAAATGTTATTTAACAGCTGCCGAGCTGTGCTTGTCCCAGTAATAAACAACATCTAACCACGGGTGAAGTCTATAAAAACCCCTTTGTCTGCAGAAGAAAAATCTTTAACTGGCTGCTGGCACTTGCGGTAGTTAAAGGAGGGTTAGACTCCTTCCATTCTGCATTTTAAGGGTAAAATGCAACTCAGGTGGCTTCTGATTGGACAATTTATTCACTTCCACCATGTTAGGTCACAGGGGCTGCAGCCGATTCCACCAACAGACTCCATAATCCATGGGCTTTGCGAGTTTATCTTCTCTAATCCCCCCCCCCCCCCCCCGGCACGATTCACATTCCTCCAGAGAACTCACCTGGCATAGCCGCCTGATAGCTCTCTGATTCATCAGCTTGTACTTCCAGGCGAGGTACCAGCTCCGTTTTTTCCGCAAGACAAACTGTTTGGCTTGAGCGTTGGGTTTCCACTCATCCATTATCACGGGGCGAGGAGAACGGGTGAGGGGAGCAGCATGGGGCAGCTGTCAGGATGGGGTAGGCTCCGGTCCCATTCCTTCGAGGGTCCCTGCTGCGACGGGACAGCAGATAATAAGACCTGTGGTTGAAGCAGGAAGGGATAACCTCTTCCACCCACACTGGGCAGGTCAGGAAGAGAAGAGGAAGTGCAGACGCCCTGGATCAGAGTTAGCCCTAGGGCAGGAAGTTGGCTGCAGGGCAGACAGATGTCACCTCGAGCCAACGTCAATGCAAAAATCGGGCCCCAGCACACGGGATCAGGAGTGATAATTTGCCAGCAGCGGGAGCGTCCCCACCCCCTCCTTCAGGGCTGAGGGGCATCTGCGATCGGCCGACAAGCAGCAACGCTTGGCTCAAGGGGTTGCAAGGAGCTTTGTCCCTGTGCCACCAGTTACAGCCTGGCAGAGGCTGGTAGCGACCAAGAGCCATTTACTGACCTGCGTGGAGCGAGCGGGTGGCTTCAGTCCAGTTCCTAATGGAACAGGTATCTGCAGCACGGACAGCAGCACTGGAGCTGGCCCTCTGATCAGCAGGAAACCCTCTGCTGTCACCCCACACCCTAGTCTGGGCTCATTAGCTAGGGAGTGAGGATACTCTTGTGCCGGCCCGTCCCGCGCTGTTCCAGGGGCTCCCTGAGAATGTCAGGGAAGCAGCCACGCCAAGCAAGGGGAGTCTTTAAACCCACCAGGGGGTCATGCACACCAGCCAGGATCAGGGGGCACAGAAACCCCCAAATCTCAGCCCCGCTTACCACAACTCACCCCGCACGCCCAATGGGAGTGCCCCAGCCGCAAGGTCACCCCCGCGCGGTGTAATAGTAGAGGGGGGCCCCGCTGCCACATGGCACCCCAGGGCAGGGCGCCCGGCAGACAGGCTGAAGTATCTCTATGGGGCATGGGCTCTGAGCAGCTGCTCTGACCGCTGGAGAAGATGGGGGGAAGGGGAGTTTTAAATGCTAAGCGAGTTAGACTGGGGTGGGGGGTGGGACCAGCTCTGGGGGAAATAGACTAGCAGAGCCCCCCATGCTTGAGAGTGGGGGAAAGCAATTGGGGAGGGTCTCCCCCTGCATGCATCACCCCCCCCCCATTCCTTTAGCGACCTGTCCCAGCGGAAGCGGAACACAGGTTTGCAACACTGTTGCCCCGGGGCCCCTGCAGGGATCGCGGCGGGTTGCGGGGTCTCCCGGCTCTGCAGCGCCCCGGGGAAGCTACTCACGGTCTGTAGGGAACGGGGGGGGGGGCTGCACCTTGCAGGCCGGGCCCCCTCCTCAGGGGCGGGCGCTGGGCACCGCGGAGCTGCCCCCTCCTGCAGCCGCCGCCCCCTTTCCCCGGTGGCGGAGCAGCAGCTGCTCGGGAAAGGCTGAAATCGACGCGCCGGTCTGCTTCCGGCGCGGGATATGCAGCTCGCAGCCTGCTCTTAAAGGGGAAACAGGCAGGGGAGCCTGGGGGGGTCCACTCCGGAGCCCGCGGCAGCTTCCCACGTGGGGCCAGGTCCCCCTGGGGAGGGGCAGAGTGTCTGGGCGCTGATGGGAGATCGCAGGCCCCCCCCCCTCCCATCGTGGGGCTCAGGCCCCTGGGCAAACCAGGCTGCCCAGGAACTGCAGAGAGGGACCAGGACAATTGTGGCTCGCCTCTCTCCCTGTGCAGTGTCTAAGCCCAGAGGCCAGCATTACCTCCCTGAGCCAGGAAGAAAAGTACAGTGCCGGAGCTGGGGGTGCTCCCCGGGAGGGACTCGGTCTCATCTAGCTGTGTGTCATGAGCCCTGTACTGCCCACCGAGATTTTCCTGTCGCTTGGGAATGCATTGCATTCTGGCCACAGCTATCGTCCAAGGCCCTGCCCGTATGGAAGTGGCATTATAAGTTATAGATCTATAATTTATAACCCTATTTATTGTTTTAACAGATGAGGCAAACTGAGGGGCAGAGGTAGTGAGTAATTGGCTGAAGCTCACCCAGCAAATCAGAGGAGGCCTCCAGCAGCGTTGCTAACTCTTGTGATATTTTTTTCATGAATCTCGAGATATTGGGAGAGGGGAGAGGTTCTTCAAGCCCCAGCTCCTGGAGTCATGGAAGTTTGTGAAAAATCTCAGTTTTCGTTTAAGAAAATAAAGTTTCTCTCTCGTGGTTGCAGAATAAAGCTGGAAAATGTGAACTGAGGGCATTATAAGGGCCTGGAAACCACAAGAAAAAAAGTACCCACCCTTTTAAATAAATCATGATTTTTAAGCAAATATTAGGATTTTTTTTTGAGGGGGGTGGGTTTAACTCATGATTTTGGAATGATTGGAGTTTGCAGTATTCCCATGTCCTCTTCTGTCTTCTTCTCTCTCAAGCAGGAAAGTCAAATCTATTTTAGATTTTTATACAGTGCCCATGTATGTGGTAACAAAGCACAGTGAAACCGATAGCAAGTAATTATTTGTATCACGAGAGAATAAAACAGAAAATATCATAGCATCACTATATAAATCTATGGCATGCCCACGCCCACACCTTGAATACTGTGTGCAGTTCTGGTCACCCCATCTCAAAAAAGATATTGGAAAAGGTACAGAGAAGGGCAATGAAAATGATTAGCAGGATGGAACAGCTTCCATACGAGGAGAGATTAAAAAGACCGGGATTGTTCCCTTTAGAAAAGAGACAACTAAGGGGGAGATATGACAGAGGTCTATAAAATCATGAGTGGTGCAGAGAAAGTGAATAGGGAAGCGTTATTTACCCCTTCACACAACACAAGAAACAGGGGTTATCCGATGAAATTATGAGGCAGCATGTTTAAAAACCAAACAAAAGGCAGCACTTCTTCACACAACGCACAGTCAACCTGTGGAACTCCTCGCCAGGAGATGTTGTGAAGGCTAAAAGTCTAACTAGATAAGTTCACGGAAGATAAGTCCATCAATGGCTATTAGCCAAGATGGTCAGGGCCCCACCCCCAGTGTCCCTAAACCTCCAACTGCCAAAAGCGGAGACTGGATGAGGGGATGGCTCACCCAAAATTGGCCTGTTCTGTTCATTCCCTCTGAAGCACCTGGCACTGGCTGCTGTCAGAAGACAGGACACTGGGCTGGATGGACCACTGGCCTGACCCAGTATGGCCATTCTTATGAGACAGTCTCTGCCCCCAAAAAGCTTGCAGTCTAAACGGACAAGACAGAATTATTATCTCCATTGCACAGCTGGGGAAACTGAGGCGCAGAGCGATGCGGTGATTTGCTGAAGGTCACACAGTGAGTCTGTTGCAGACCCAGGAACTGTACCTAGATCCTCTGAATCCCAGACCAAAGCCTTAACCACAAACCCTCCTTCCTTGCTAAACCAGTCTTGACAGACCAGGAAAAGAACTAGCCACCTAGCAGTGCAGAGTATTCAACTAGAGGTCAAACAAAACAGTTGTAGCAAAGTGGCTATGATAAAATGGCTGTTTAAGAGAGAGGCCAACTTATGGAGGAGTATTTCCACTGGCAACAGTACAGCCTGATCTTTCTCTGTTCTTGCATGAGAAGTGGATGATTACTCAGGGGTTAAGAGATACCCTGAGGCCGTGTCTGCTCGATATAGATCCTAGCGATGTTATTATAAGATGCCTGGTGATAAGAGAGGGCTGCCAACTGGATGCGGGTGCTTTAAATAACGGATGCATGGAGCCTTTGGTACAGATCGGTGCTCTGTCTGTACTAATGAGCCATGCCAGATTGGGCGGTGCGCTGATCTGCTATGTTTAGAAGGGCGACTGCTACCTTTATTTTGGGTGACTGGGGGGCGGGGTATCCAGTCACATGGGGGAAGCCAGATGTTGGGAAGGTGAAGGTCACAACATAAAGATTGCCTCTCCCTCACCCCTCGGCCCTTTAATGGGAGGGTAGCACTGGCATGGTGGAGATTTTGAAACTGGGACTAGGGCCGAGGAGGGTTAGGGGATCCATGTTCTTTTCCATTCAAGGGACTGACTCAGGCCCCGATCCTCCTACTGGGGGGCATACATGGGGGGGCTCGCCCAGGACAACTTGCGGGCTCATTTTTTTTTGCTCGCCGGTAATTCGCTCTCCTCCGAAGCGTCAAACTTTGCACGGGAACGAAGGAAGGAAAATGAAATCAGACGTGTGTGAAAACTTGCTCTGCTGGCATCGAAAGCGTGCTGGGGGCTGAATCCCCTGCTGCCGTTGTGAGAGGGCTGGTATTCCCAGCCATCCCGAGCCCTGCTCCCGAACGGGGGATCCCTGTGGACCCCCAGAGAGCAGTGTGCAGGATCGGGGCCCTGATCAGGACTGCAACATTGCTGCAGCTTTTCATCAGCCCCTTGGCTGGCTGCTCCGCACCAGGGAGCAGATACTTGACATTCCACAATATCCTCCTACAGACTGGACCAGGTAGCTCTCTGTAAGGGACACCCCCAGGCTGGGATCACCCTGCCCCCAGCATGGAGGCGGCTGCTGCACAAGAAAGTTAACCCAGTCTGGGGTTATTTTTAACCTCCCTGAATATTCCCTGTGCAGAGCAGGGATGATCTTGTCCTTGCTAACCCTGCCAGTGGATCTCACAGACAGCCTTCCATAGCGCTCCTCGAAAGGAGAGGTGGTGCTATGGGGGGGAGCGAGGAAAACCCTTCCCGTGGAAGGGATCTATATAAATGGCATTGATCGAGAGGCATCACCCTGGCCTAGAAGGCAGGAGGTCACTGGTTTCCAATCCCCTGCAATCACATCACAGAGGATGGCAGTAGTTCCAGGGAGGCAGTGCGGCCTAGTAGATAATCCCTGGGACTGTGGGGTTCTACCACAGACTGCCCGTGTGACTTTGGGCAAATTGCCGCCTCTTTCTGTGCCTCAGTTTCCCCATCTGTAAAATGGAGATAACGTTACTGGCCTTGTTTGCAAAGTGCTTGGGAATCTATGGATGACGAGTGCTAGATAGTCTCTCTGAGGGGCCAGTGACTGGTAGATCTAGACAACAATCTGCATGTTAAGCCGTTTGTCGATGCAATTCACTCCGTGCCTGGGTTGAGACTTGAACCCACGACCGGCCCGTTGGCGCTAATATCTAGACCACAGATCTTCATGGTCCCTCATCAAATGTCTCCAGGGCCCCTGAACAAGCTGGCCCAGGCAGGGTGCTGAGTGTGCCTGCACCTGCCCCATAGAGCTGACCCGCTAGGCTGCTGAGTGGAGCAGGCAGAGCACACCTGGATGCACCGTATCATTGGAGCTGTGACGTGGCAGCGGCGCAGCGGGAAGATCTGGCAGCAGGAGAGTTATGGCCCACAGATGTTGTAAAATCATTCAGCTCCAGTGGTGCTCAGAGGGACGATGGCTGATGGCGGGGGACCCCTCCATTGTTCTCGATGGAAGGATGGGAGGTAGAGGGGGGAATCTGGCATTGTTCTCAATAGAGGATGGCGCTGGATTCTCCACTGTTCTCCGTGGGAGCTGCTCAGCACATCTGCTCCCCTCCGCTGTGGGATCCGAAATGGTCGCTGATTCGCAGCCAGTGTCTTGCTGCTCGCGTGCTTTCCATGTGCCTCCACCTTATCAGATGGGTGGCAGGGCCCCAGGCTGTTTGGCAGAAGCTGCTGGCACCCAGAGATCCAGCTACGTACCAGCCTTGACTCCTAGATCAGCAGAGCAGGGAAACCCCTCAGGCACCGGGCATGGTCCAGCAGCAATAGCTCCCTCCTCGTCACTGAGGGGAACAGAGCTGATGTGAAGTGGACCCTGCGAGCCATCCAAGCTCTGCCTGATCTCAGACGGGAGGTGCCACTCATTTCCAGCAGCTTCCCTTGCTTGGGACCCTGAAAAGCCTAAGGCGGCTGCTGGAGGGGGGATGTCTTTCTCCTCCAACCCAGCTCCCTTCCACCAGGCTGCACGTTGCGTCAAGACGGCCGAGACCTCTGACCTGCAGGGAAAGAAGAGCAGGGACCCGTCGCTAGCAGCAGTGAGGGCTGCTTGGCCGGAAGGACTGATTGCATCGTCGCACCGCTAGGGGCCAGTGCAGGCTTTCGCACAGGTTACAGGCTTCTAAGGTTTGCCAGGACACTTGGGGCCCACGCTTGCCTGGGGTTTGGATCACAGTGGCACAGCCTGGGGTATCCAATCCCCCCCTCCCTGAGACATGGGGGCGTTAAATACGGGACATCGTTAGACTTTCATTGCTTCCAGCCTGACAGTCTCTCCTCTAACCCATTTGTGGTGGAGTCACTCCTCCCTCGTTCACAGACCGTCCCCTGGGGAGGCTGGTGCTTGCTCTGTCTGTCCCAGAGCTGGGGTGGGGGCAAGGAGATGGGATTTCCCCTTTCAGTGGGAGACACTGGGCCCTTTGCGCTGCAGGGGGCTAATGCATTTTGGTTGTGCGGGGACTGTGGACAGCATAGGCTGGGAGAGCAATGCTCTGATCTCAGGACGGGCCCGGAGTAACCTTTGGGTTCACAGTGGGCTCCAGTTTCTCTTCTATGCCCTGTGTGAACAGTACAGGTCCAGCCGTCTGCCTGAGGGAGCCCCCCCGCCCAACGTGCTTATATGAACCGCTCATAAGATATTTATTCTCACACAATTCCGCAGTGAGGCGGGGTAGGGCTGTTCTCCCCATGTTAGAGAGGGGAAACTGAGGCACAGAGAGGCCGAGGGTCTTGCCCAGGGTCACCCAGGAAAGTCTGTGGCAGAGCAGGGAACAGAATCAAAGTCTCCCAGTCCCATGCTAGCACCCTGCCCACTGCACTGCCAGGGAGGATCCTGCACCAGCCAGGCCTGAATTAGATCAGAGCTAAGGGGCCTTCTCCCATTGAGAACGTCTAGGATTCTGCACAAGGAAATACAAGTCAGGAGCGCCTGGGACACTGTCTGCCTTGGTTTTTCTGCAGAGGTCAGTAAGGTTCCTGCTGCAGCCAGCGAGTTTTTACAGCTGCCTGTATAACAACCTCCCTATGTGAGCCACCTGCAGGGCCTCCACTCAGGAGCTGCAGCACGGGGGTCTGCCACTTGAGCTAAAGGAAGAGCTCCATTAGCCCTGCTGGTGGTAGGTAGTAGGCTGTTATCCTCTAGTCAGGGCCGGCTCCAGGGTTTTGGCCGCCCCAAGCAGCCAAACAAAACAAAACAAAACAAAACAAAACAAACAAACGTCAACAATCGCGATCTGCGGCGGCAATTCGGCGGGAGGTCCTTCGCTCCGAGCAGGAGTGAGGGACCGTCCGCCCAACAGCTGGACGTGCCGCCCCTCTCCGAAGTGGCCGCCCCAAGCACCTGCTTGGTAAGCTGGTGCCTGGAGCCGGCCCTGCTCTAGTGGACGCACACTCGGCCAGCCTGACACCTACAGCACCTTGTCTCCCACTCCAGGAGCTGGAGAGTGGGTGTCAATGGGAGACCCATCCCCTCTTTTTGCCCATCCCTCTCTCTCATCCTCCTTCCCTCAGGGCAGCCCAGACTGTGCCCATATCAAGACATAGGCCACACACAGGATCCTTGGCCCACCTTTCCACGGTGCCAGGGAGTAAAGGAGTGGCAGGGCAGAGATGGGCAGGGTCCTCCTTCGATTCCCGTCTCTGCTCAGAGCTGGCCTGGAGTCAAGCTGGGCGCCCTTCAGCAGTTTAGCCGAACTAGACTCAGACTAGCTAGATTAGCAGCAGGCTGACTCCACCGAACAGCCCCAGGGCGAATCTTGCTGTGTCCGGGCTGCTGTGCTAATTAAGGGTTGTCGTGGCTATTCATGTGAATGTCACACAGGAGGGGAAGCAGGCTGCAGGTTCTAAGCCGGTATCCGCTCAGCCCTGCAAGTCCAGCTGGGACCTCGCAGGCATCTGGGATCGAACGGCTCCAGCATGTGCCGGAGTGAAGTGCTCTGAGTGAAATACAGTCTAGGTGCCCAGAAGCTGTGCCGCTGACTTGAAGGTATAAGTTGTCCCCAAATCTGAAATGGTTGTGGGTGAGGACAAAGCTCAGGATAGTGGCCTGTAGAATATGGTGTTGGAGAGTTGCCTGGCAACCCCCTGTTCCTTATCCGACCTGTTCATGCTGATTACAGCACCTCCTTTGTCAGCCCCTTTGATTATAATGTCAGAGAATTTTCCCTCTCTTGGTATTGACACCTCCTCATCAGTTATTGGGAGTGGACCACATCCACCCTAACTGAATTGGCCTTGTCCTCCACTTGTAAGGTCATTTCCTTTTCTTCACGTACCAGTATATTTATACCTGTACATTTAATTTTCACTCCATGCATCTGAAGAAGTGGGTTTTTTACTCACCAAAAGCTTATGTCCAAATAAATCTGTTAGTCTTTAAGGTGCCACTGGACTCCTTGTTGTTTTTGTGGATACAGACTAACACGGCGACCCCCTGATACTTGTAAACTCTTTGGATAAGTAACTGTCTTGTACGGTGCCTGATCTTGGCGGAGCCTTCCAGGTGCTACTGTAATACACATCATAGCAAAATATTCTTTCCTCTGCCACCAACTCACTGTATGGCCTTGGGTGAGTCACTTAGGCCCAGATTTTCAAAACAGCCCAGCTCCCATGTTGGCACTACAATAAGTGACCAGATATTCAGAAGAGCTCTGCACTTTGGTCACTGAACAAGAAATCTGGCTCTTGTTGTACCCGTGCCTCAGTTTCCCTATACGTGACATGGGCCGAGAATGACCTATAAAGCATGCTATAGGAGTGCTAGGCCTAATGAACTACTATGATGGCTTTATTATGTCTGTCATGCCTTGGAATGGTCCCCTCCACATTCCTTAATAGGACTGTGGAGCAACCGAAATAGAGACAGCTCCTGACAACTGCATCCCAGGATTCATCCCGGACTCAGCTGAGTTGGAGCAAGGATCCTAAATCAGTGGCCTGGTTTTCAAAGGTGCAGAGCAACCACCCAGCACCCATTGGCTTCATGGGTGCTCAGTGCCTTAGAGAATCAGTGCCTCAATGAAGCAGTCCGGGGCCCCCAAAATTAAGTTGACCGTTTTTGAAAACATGCTTGTTAGTGATTTGGCCAAGCCCACACAGCAAACCGAAGCCCGAGGCAGAAACAAAGAGACTGAAATCTCCTGGCTTCATGCTCAATCCATGACACCAGGCTAGATACCAAAATTCTGCCTATTGATAATCCAGTCTTCCTTAATGCTTTGATCTAGATCATTTCTCAGGGGAGGGGGTTGGAAACCAGCCATTCATTGACCAGTAGAGCGGGTCACAAACCAGAACTTCTCTTCCTCCAGAAATTCCGACAACATTTTCATTCCAAATTGGAATGTCAAGCTGAAATTTCAAAATTTCCCCGCGGAACAAAAATTCCAACTCAGAGCCATTTAAACCTTTCATTCTGATGGTGTGGAGACATTTCCTTTTGACCTTCTATATTATATTCAAATATGAAACATCACATAGTTGATATACAATCGTAAATATAATTTAATGTTAAGATGACTAGTTTAGTATCATGCGAAAGTCTAAATGCCATAATTGAAATGAGAAAGTCTAAATCTTTTGACTCTTTCCTGTTGAAAAGGTAATCAAAATCGACACATTCCCGCAAAATGCCTCACTTTTGATGAAACTGCATTTTGGGATGGAAAATTGTTTCATCAACCCCCCTCCCCCCAAATTCGGCCAGGTCTGTGAGTGAGAATTTGGAGAAGGCTCCTCTGTTACAAACAGTAATAAGTGTCAACAAAGAATGAAAACGCACATTAGATAGACGGCTGTAGGCTCATGAGCACAGAATCACCGATATCCCAGCAGTGCTGTGATGCCAAGGGCTCCAGCAGACCCATATCCTCCATGCACAGAGGGTCCAGGACTCAGCTGGCGTCATTTGGCATGGCTCCACTGAAGTCAATGGAGTGACGCTGATTGGCACCAGCTGAAGATTTAACGTCAATAGCTGAGAAAGTGGCCCGAGGTGGGACAAGTATGTACCTGGCCTCTAGAGATGACGCTCGTGGCCAGGCAGTCTGTGAAATCTCCAGCGCTCTGGGGGAAGGGAAAAGGGAGGAAGGGTTCTCTTGTGACCTGGAGCTGCCAGCTGTGGTCGACACCCTTGCAGGGGATGGATTTGCTAATCCCTGGGGTGCCCCCACTGGTGCCATGGGTACAGGTGTGGCTGTTAACATCTCTAGAGATCTAGGCCACACACATCTCTGCCTGACGGGAGCTTGTTAGTGCAGAGTCGTTTCAGAAACGGAGGCATCTCTGAGGACAACTTCCCTCTCTCCCGACCCCAGCCCAAACGTGTCTGCTCCATGCCCCGTGGTGGGCTGCCCGGCCCCTCGTATTGGGGAAAGCAGAGTGGAACGTTGCATCGTAATACAACAGCACACGCAGGAGCAAACCCTCTGGTGCCGTTCAGTCATCGGTGGGTGGCCCATTTGTCAGGCTGCGGTGTTACTGTCAGATCTCTGCATTTCCTTCTACCCCTGAGTGAGGAAGGAGGGGATAGTGGTTAAAGCACAGGGCTTGCAGACAACCCTGCTTCGCAGCTCTGCCAGTGACTTTCAGTGCAACCTTGGGCAGCTCCCAAACGGGCTGATTCTGTGCAGCCCTCAACTTCCATTGAAGCAAAGAGCAGTGAAGCGGCTCTGCCCCATGGAGGATCCGGCTCAAACACCCCCCCAAATCTCCATGCCTCAGTTTCCCCATCTGTAAGATTGGCTGAATTGCCCCTCCCTGTTGGAAGGCTAAATTCACATGAGGTTGCAAAGCACTCGGAGAGCTGCGCATGTCAGAAGCCACCGAAGTTCAAAGTATGATGATCAGAATCTCTTTACGGGGGCATAAGTGACAGCAGGCCGGCCTGGCTGACACAGATCAGCTGTTGCGGTTACGTAGGTTGGCTGGGGAAAGCGGAGCTGGCTTTTGTTTGACGGAGCATTTAAGCAGCCTGGAAGGGGTGCCAGGTTCAGAGGCAAAGCTGTTCTGCCGGAGGCCCAGAGATGAGTCAGTGAAGAAGGATTCCCAGCTGCGACAGGCTTAGCAGGGCTCCTGCTGGCTCCGTGAGTGGGCGGAAGGGAGCCGGCCGCCTGTGAGCCCACACAAGAGGTCTGTATTTGGTACACAACACACGTCCATGTCCACACACGTGCACACACAGGGTGTGCAGCCCCCCGCCAGCGTTCTATCAAACATCGGAGTCTTCTTTAGCGCCTGGCTGCCAGCCGACAAACACACATCATTCCTGTGGGTGTTGAACTCCAGTCCTTCAGGGTCACGCCCTCCGTGACCCAATGGCATTCCCCGTGAATTAGCAATGACACCAAGTGATCCGTGAGACCGACCCCTTCCCCGTGGAGGCCTCCGTCGAGGAAGGAAATGTTAACAACAAGGGACTGGGAATCAGGAATCCTATGCCCTAATCCCTGTCTTGGCATTAAACTGCAGTGTGGTCTTGGTTAAATCATTTAGTCTATCCGTGCCTCAGTTTCCCCATCATAAAATGGGGATAATGATCCTGACTTTGCCACCCGGGACTTTTGTTAAAATGAATGCTTGTAAAGTCTTTATGTGTCCCACACTTGGCGAGCGTGGGTATTTGTCTCAATCTAGCGTTCCATGTACAAGGATAAGAGTCTACTACTGCTACCAGAGTTTCCTTAAGCTCAAGCAGTAGATGCTCATGCTCTGGAGGCCCAGAGTGGGTTAGACATTAAGACCCCCCAGGTGCTGTGTAAATGCAAATTATTAGTGAATTATTATTATGCAAATATTGTTATTATTCTCACTCAAAGTGGAACTAGACTGTGGAACTCATTGCCACAAGATGTTGTTGAGGCCAAACATTTAGGAAGACTGGAAAAGAGACTGGATATTTGTACGGCTAACAAGAATATCCAGAATTACAGCAGTTAATGCTCTCAAATTTTGGAAGGGATATAAAGCTTCAGGCTGGGTTTAATCCAATCGTTAACTGTAAGGGATTAAGACAATAATTAATGTGTGTGGGAAGGGAGAGGGGGGAAAATTCTTTCATGGTAGGGTTCTTAAACCTCTCTCTGAAGCATCCAGTGCTGGTCACTGTCAGAGAGACAAGATACTGGGCCAGTAGAACCGTGGGCAGATCCACCCTGCCAGTTCCTATGTGGGAACACATTTTTGCCTCTTGAAAGGAGACAGTCACAAGATCAGCCGTTACCTGCCAGACTGGCCTCCTTGCTCTGCTAAGGCTGAGCGATAAAAAAAATAATAATGAAGAATAATAGAGAGAAATGAGCTGATCAGAACTTCCTCCGCAGCAAAAGAGAATCCCGGGACTGGGCGGCAGTTGACTCCTTCGGGAAGCGTCACGTCCCTGGGACTTTAGTGCTACGCCGTTCTGGTGCTGCAGTGGGTGATGTGAGCCAACTTGCTCACTGGCTCTGCTTCGTAACACTTCAGTGGGAAGCCAGGGAGCACAGCTAGTAGAACCGGCTTAGTTCTGGGAAGGGCTGCCAGCTAAGCCGGCGCCTTCAGCCGTGATAGTATCTTGTATCTGCATCCAGGCCGGGGATGATGCGAAATGCCTGGGATTTTTCACCTGGGAAGCTCAATATTGTGATTCAGGCTGTCAGGTTTTGAAGCAAATTGTTTCAGCACTCGTGACAGAACCTGGAGACCAAGATCCGTTTGGTATCTCCAGCCTGGGGATCAGCAGCACAAGACCCCTCGCACTGCCTGTGCCAAGAGCAGATGTCACCCTTCATGCTGCCAGTCAGAGTGCCAACTCAGACTCCCTCCTCCTGTAGGCCAGGGCCTCGCTGACCTCCCAGCAGCCCCCTGCCAAATGTCCAGCACTAAGCCCTGACAGTTCACTCCAACTGCACCCCGGTGTAGTATAGAGTTTTAATCACTTGTCACCTGCCTCAAACCGATTTGCTTTTCATTCTGCTAAGAATAAAGAATGCTTCTTTTATACAGTGGACAATTAACCTGTGGAACTCAGCGCCACATGAAATTACAGAGGCAATTAAGGAGGGAAATAGAATCTGCAGGTTCACTAGCTACTATCAAAATAAAAAGGGCTGTCCATACTCCAACCTCGTGATAGAAGGTCTGATCCAATCACTTCCATTAAGGTCAACAGCAAGACTCCCATGTACTTCAGTCCCATAAACTGTTCTCCATCTGGGAACAAGAAAAAATATTCCTTAGATCTAGAATATTGTATATTTTGTACAGTGCCTAGGTCCATGCCTGGGGCTCATAGGCAAATACAAATACATGATCATCTGAATTGCATTTAGTGGTTTTGCCCCGACCCCTGAAGTACCCAACATTGTTTATTATTATTTATCACTTGTATTAAGGTAGCACCTAGAGGCTCTAACCAAGGTAAAGGTGTGGGGTTAGGTGCTGTACAAACACACAGCGAGAGGCAGTCCCTGCTCCCAACAGACATGACAGACGAAGGTGGGAGGAGAAACAGGCACAGAGCGGGGAAAAGACGTGCCCAAGGTCACACAGGAGTCTGGAGGCTGAATGGAGAGCAGTCCTCAGGTCTCCTGAGTTCAAGCCCACGCTGTCTCAGGCAGGGCTGCTGTACCAGATGGTCCAGGGGTCTGGTGCACTTCCTGCCTGGCAATTCCTACCTACCAAAGAGACTCATTTTAATATCATTTTTCTGGGGATTACAGAGCGGCAGACCCCTGCTCTGTTGTCTCCTTCCACGGCAGCGCTTGCTGTGTGCGTCCTCTGGGTTCAGGGAGCGGTTTCAAGTTCGGACGCCCACATGGTGTTCTTGGAGGCTAATTTTAGACTTGTTAGTGTCCCAGGCTGACATGGAGGGCGGGGGCAATATTACAAAGGCAGCTACGCCGCCTCAGCCCAGTGGTTTTTTAAATGCATATAAATCAAGACACAAATTGCAGGCGAGGTTCAAAATGAAACCCCTTAGGCCAAGAGAAGGCTATAAGTCACAGCAATCGACTACGGGCCAGCCACAAAGGCCTCCTGGCTCCTTGCCCAAGGATCGGTTGATCCCATGAACTTGGAGGCCAATCCGGCACTAACTGAACTCTATGGCAAAACTCCCATTGATGTAAATGGTCCAGGATTGTGGTTGCCTTACACCAGCGCTCCCCGACCTTTTTCCAGACGACGAGCCACAGAGGACTGTGGCGGCGGACGAGCCTCCGCCGAAATTCCGCCGACAAGCAGCAACGTCAATAGGCGTCGCCTCTGGATGACGCTGCTTGTCGGCGGCATTTCGGTGGATGCTCGTCTGCCGGCCAGTACGCAGGCGCACTTAGACGCCTCGGTGGGCGCCATTGCGCCCGCGGGCACCGCATTGGGGACCCCGGCCTTACACTAAAGCCACATGGATGATTTTGGCACTCATTTAGCACCGTCTGTCAGAGGATCTCAGCAGGCTTTGCAAAGAACAGGTAGGTAGTTCTCATGAGACATCGGTGAGGAAGGTCAGTCCTGTTCTCGCCATGGAACATATGGGGAAACTGAGTCACAGAAAGGGGCGTGGCTTGCCCAACATCACACAGGAGATCTGGAACAGATTTAGGACTAAAGCTCACAATCTCCTCACACCCAGGCCTGTACTGTCACCTCAAGACCATCCTTCCTACATCCGTCTGGGGCCTTTTGGCCAAATAACCATGCTTGGGACTTCCCTAGGGCTTTACAGCTTCAAATCTCTGCTGGAATATTCACTACGGAATCCCAAAGCACCTTTACAAATAGATAGAGAATCTCTTCTCAGGGTTCACTTTGGCACTGGATTTCAGTGTGTTATTCTGTGGCGGATGCTTATCAGCGCAGAGCAACACAGTGTAGGACAGGAGAGGTGAATATTGGGGAATATTAGCCTGGCAGAATCGATATGATGCTTAAGTAGCATGGCGAAGGGGGGACTTAGAAATACCCTTCAGGGTTTGGAATGGGATTAGCTGCCTGGAATTTTGGCATAGGCTAACAGCACCCCTTACTGTTTGGAAAAGCATCACCGGCCAGATAGAGACAGCACCTATCTGTCCAATCTATGCTATTTCATAGAGTCATTCATTGGCTTTAAGGTGAGAAAGGACCGTTGTGACCATCTACTCTGACCTCCTGTATAAGACAGGCCGGAGAACTTCATCCAGTGCTTGCAGCATAAAGCCCAAATTGTTTGGTTGAGCTAGAGCACGAATTTTAGCAAGACACCTGGTCTTGATTTAAAGATCTGAAGGGATGGAGCATCCTAGGTGAGTTGTTCCAATGGTTAATTACCCTCCCTGTTAATAATTATTGCTAATTATTTGTCTAGCATCGGTTTCCAGCCATTGGATTGTCTTATGCCGTTTTCTGCTAGATAGCGGGAGTGTCTCCTCTCAGAAATCTCTTCCCCGTGTTGCCTTTTGAAGGGATCTATCATAAGCACCAAAGCATGTCCCAGGGGGTTCAATGCACGCCAGGCCATTTTTTGCCTTTTCTATTCTGTTTGGGGTTTTATTTTCTGTCTCCTCCTGGAATCCTGTGAGCGGCAACAACATTGTCTGGGAAAAGCCTCGTCCAAAATGTGGGATCTGGACACCATCTGATCGCCTATGGTGAGACATTCCAAACTTGGAGTTCCAACACCAAGGCAGGGACTTCTAAGCGCTACCCCAGCTCTGACACTGGTCTGCAGGGCGACCTTGGTCAAGGCACTTAACTCACCATGGATTTATCCTTACAACACCCCTGTGCCAAAGGGAAGTGAGATTATCCCCACTGTACAGGGGGAACCAGAAGAGACTAAGGCCCAGCTCTTCAAATCAGTGGAAGTTAGGAGCCTACATACCTTGGGCCGTAGGTCAGGTCAGGCATGTAAGGACTGCTACCGGTAAACGTAACCCAGCACAATCTGCCAGGGGTCAGGCGGGGCGTGACTAAACCAGGAACCCCACCGCTCACCACGTGTGGGACACTGGAATGACACAGGCGTAACTCCAGCTGGCACTGATGCTGTGCAGCTGGTTCTTGGCTGAGCGAAGGCTGGGGAGAAAACCCAGGCCCAAATCCGCTGCGGACAAAGCTCTGCCCTCTGGCATCTCCTGCGGCTGGGCTGGCTTCCAAATGGGGCCCTTGGTACTGCCAAGGGGGGTCTTTATGTCCTAAGGCGAGCCTCTGTCTCTCTTTTTCCCCACCTAGGTGTATGTGCTGAAAGTTCAGGTGTGACCATCCGTCGCCTTGTTCAAGATGGAGATGCTGCCGCAGGACATGGTAATGGAGGCACAGTGGCACTCACACCACTGCCTTTTGAGACGGGCAGCTGCCAGCCCAATACCTGCGAGGACCTGCACCTACAGAGCTTGCGTAGGTCTCCCAGGAAGCTGGTGATAGAACAGGGACTTGTCCCCAGGTCTGCCAAGCGCTAGGCAAATGCCCTGCCCATCGGCCCAGCCTTCCTCTGGCTGGCAGACAGGGGGAATGGGACAATTTGCATAGTGGGGGCGCCGAAAGCCACTGAACCAAACTGTAAACCCTGTAGATGATGGAAACCACTTCAAGCCAGGGGGTGCGGCAGCCCCCCTAGTTCCAATCCCAAGGCACGCAAATACCCCAAGAGCCCAGCAAACATTTCCCTCCCTCGCTGGGTCTAACAGACCTGACCTTTGTGAAGCCTTCCCGGCCGCGGGGATGAAGGGATGCCGGCTCTGAGGTGTCCCCATCCTTTAGCTTTCCCCCCATTCCCCCCACCGCGCCAAGGATTGGTCAGCAGCGGCCTCCGCCCCGCCCCCTCTTGTCTCTTGCTCTCCACTCGGAGAAATACGGCAGCTGCGCCTGCACACGGTGCCTTACGGCCGCGGGCGTGTAGCGAGCCCTCCGCAGCGGCCGGGCTGGTTGCAGTCGGGCAGGTGGAAGAGGCGAGGCCGGGGCTGGATCCGCCCGGGGGCGAGGGCGCCCCGGGAGCTGCCTGGAGCGGGGAGCCCGGCTGCAGGGCCCCCTCCTGCCTTTGCACCCGCAGGGTGTGTGGGGCGGATGCTGCATTAAAGCCGCCCCAGCCGTCGGGGGGCAGGAGCTGGGGGGAGCCCCCAAGGGCGGAGGGTCCGGGGGGAGACCCCGGGTGCGATGAGGGGCGCCCGGGGGCTGCCCCCCTGCTGAGCCCGGGAGGGTCCGGGGGGGCTCCCCGCTGGGGGTTCGCTCGGCCCTGCCGCGTACGGGATGGAGGGGCCGGGCTGCGGCGAGCCGCTGCCCCCCGACCTGAAGGAGCTGGAGAGCAAGGTGGGGCGGCGGGCCCCCGAGGGGCTGGTGCGCTGGCTCCGGGACGACCCGGCCGCCGCGCTGCTCCGGGAGAGCCCGGCCCGGGGGCAGCGCCGGGGGCTGGCCGGGAAGATCAAGGCACTGAAGCTGGAACTGGTGAGTGTGACTGGCCCTTCCTGGCCTGCCCGCTGCGGGGCCACAGCCCCCAAATCCCCCCATCCCCTGGGGCCCCAATCTCCCTCCCCATTCCCTCCTCCTGCTCCTTGGGGGGCCACAGCCCCCAACTCCCTCCTGCCTGTCCCTCATCTCCCTCCCCATCCACTGGGGTGCCAACCTTCCTTCCCATTTTCCCCTCCTGCGCCCAGGGCTACAGTCCCCCCCCCCCACCCCCCCCCCCCCCCCGCGCCCCCATCTCCCTCCCCATTCCCCCCCCCATCTGCCTCCTTGGGCTACAGTCCCCCTATCTCTTCCCTCCACCCTCTAGGGTCTAAATGTCCCTTCCCATCTCTCTCCCTCCTGGGGCCACAGACACCTTCTCCCCCTACTCTGCCCCTGGGGCTACAGCCTCCCCCTTATTCAGCCCCGGGGGCCACAACCACCCCCACTCCTCTTCTGCCTCTCAGCCCCCTAGAGCAATACCCTCCCCTCTTTTCTGCCCTGCGGGGAGTTTGGGGACAAAAATTCCACTGTCTGCCCCCTGAGGGGGGTGTGTGTCATTGATCTTCTCCTGTGCCCATCACCGGGGTGCCTGGGCCCTTCTCCTCTCTAGACCCTAGAGGCTCAATGGGAAGGTCTGTTAGGGTGGGGGAGAACCTGGTTCTAAGCTCGGACCCTGGGGATGTTAGAGGAGACGCCAGACCCAGGCCGGAGTTCCCAGCTCCCGGGTGTTGTTACCCAGCCTGTGCTGGTCACACATGACCGTTGTGTCTCGGGGCCTGATCCTGACCGGAGCGGAGCGCTCTCGATTTCTGTTGGCGCTCAGCACCTCTCAGGATCAGGCTCCCCCTCCCAAGCTAGACTAGTGCCTTCTGGCATTTGGATGGAAACACCAACTGCTCTGATTAGCTGAGCCACTGACGTGAGCACGGGTAGGAGCTGCCTTTCGTAAGGGGATCAGCACACAGCAGTAGCTTATTCTATGGCGTTTGATTTGATCGGTACATTGGTAACTGAACACTTCAATTGGGCTGGGGAGAGTGGCCGCAAGAGCAAAACATTTTAAAGGGGCCTCTAGATAGAGATTGCTGCTCTCCCTGTCTGTCTGTCTCACCATGGCCATTTAAAAACTTATCCTCCGGGAAGGAGGAAAGTCTTGTGGATAAACCACAGGGCTGGGATTCAGGAGACCTGGATTCTTTTCCTGGCTCTTCCACTGAATTTCTTGGACAAGTCACTTCATCTCTTTCCGTGCCTCAGTTTCCCCACCTGCAACTCCGACCCGTGGCGCGTGTTAAAACAGAGGATTTGTGGGTCCTGTTGCCGGCTTCGCCACTTGCCAATTGTTCAGGCACAAGTCTCTCACCTTGCCCGTGACTCAGTTTCCCCTGCTATAATAGGGATGTAGTCACATTCCCCTACCTCATGGCTCATGAGTGTGAAGTGCTTTGAGATCCTCGAAGAGGAGAGGGCATAGAAGAGCAAAATATTATTATCCAGCAGAAACTTGGTACGCAGGTTTTTCTTCCCAAAAGAACAGTCAAGACTGAATCATCTTTAAAATGTCGTTAGGGACGGAGAAGTGGGCTAGTGGAAATAACCTTTCTCCTTCCACATATCGGCTGCTTTTCTGATTCGCTTCTTTTCGCTGTCGATAGATGTTCTCGCCCTACTTAGCTCTGGGAAGGGGGAGCTGGCGTCTGTTCTACCTCCCGCATCGTCAGCTGTGTCCTGAGCACGGACTCCTAAGGCTTGCAAAAGGCGGAGGAAACAGCTGGCACGCAGCAGCATCGCTACAGGATGACTTCGGAGACCGAGAGTGGTTACTGTAGTCAGTCGACACGGTGGGGGGAGGTTAGAGAGGGGGAGGGTGAATGATCCACTTTGGGAGCCGTGAACCGGCCAATTTCCAACCCCCTTACTCTAGTGGAAGTTCTTTAATGATTACAAGGGGTTAGGATCTCATCGGTTAGATGCTATTTCCAACAACGCACTGACCCCCCACCGCCGTGCAAGGGCACCGGCTCAGCACTCGCATAGAAGGAAAAAAGTCCCTACCACAGCCACTTCCTGCAGCGTCCAGAGCGGTCTCCCTTCCAAAGTACTAACCCTGGCATTAAAATGTGCTGCCTGGGAGAAATACTCCTGTTGGAAGATGTCTGGCTGCCGCTCTCCACCCCAGAAGCAGCTGCATGTGAGGGGAGTTTTTTGGCCCCAGGTTTCTGAAGTGCCTTGCGATAACAGCGATGTATGTTTAGTATATTAGCAGATGCGAGCTTGAACTGGAAACCTGAATTTGAAACCTCTCCCCTTCATTGATCTCCGGGGAAACTTGGGATTTGGATCTAAAATGGCCCAAGCGCTAATGATCAGTATTAAACATTCCCCCAAATGGCCTCCAACCCAAACTCCTCAGTCCTGTTCTAGCACACGAGACCGAAAAGGAAACCCCCAGGGGAAAATTTACAATCTCCTTTCAGCTTTAAAAATCTAAGATATTATTAGTAACGTGGGAGGATTTTTATGTAGAGGGCCAAATTCATCCCTGCTGTACCAAGGGCTGCTTAGAGCCTGTTTGATTCTCTTTCACATGCCATGTTTGTGTGGACAGACGTGCTGTCGCTTTAAGAGAGCAGGAACTCTGAGTCAATACATCTTGCCTTGCCTTGATGCTGTGAAGAATCCGCCACCCTACATCAGCGCCGCTCTCCACTTCTTGTTAAAGTTGCAAACCAAAGCGGGGAGTTTGAAATGGGGTAGGAAGATTGAGGGGATGAGGGGGGGCAGTTGTGTCAACGTGCTTAGCAGTGGAGAGCCCTCGTTGCCTTGGTAGGATGTAACGGGAATTATGGTGTCATTTAAACATCCTTGCTGGTGGAGAGACCCAGCACTGAATGTGCTGCATGGATTGACCTATCCCACCGCCCTGGTGATCGAGGTACACCGGCAGGGCAGGGACACCTCCGGTTCTGCACAGTGCCTACTACGATAGGATCTTGGTGCAAGACTAGGGATCTTAAGCGCTATGGGAACACCCGCATATTTTCACTTTTCACGCCTTTGTTCTATTTGACTGGCTTCACGTCCTGGTTGCTTGCATCGGCCCGGAACCGCTTTTAGCCCTCTGCTCAAAACGCAGGCCCGTTTAGCGTCCTTTCCCTGCCGCTGACAGAGGGGGCATGGCTGGGGATAGTGACAAAGTACCTCCAACCGCAGGGAAAGCCAGCTAAGCTTGCTTCAAACCACTGGTTCCTCTTAAAGAGGCACCATCAACAAAAGCCCTGCTATGTTTACAAACCGATTTCCTCATCTGTGTTGCTGATGGCGCCTTGGAGCATGAGAATGGAGATCTATTTTTCACCATCGCTGCTGTTTACCAACTCTTCAGTTTCACATTTCATTTCCAGTTAGTTTCATTGCCTGTTTCTCATGCATAAACAGAGCGGGATTCTGGCTACCTTTGGTACTTCCCTAGCTCCCCATTGCTGCAGGATCTAGGGCTAGAATCTTACCTCGCTTCACAGCCCCCCTGTGAGGTAGGGCAATTGTTATACCCATTTTACAGGTAGAGTACTGAGACCCAGGGAGAGGAAATGAATCTGGAGTAAAGCAGGGAATTGGTTTATAGCCCTGTCTTGACCCTTGTAATTTTTTATTCTGCCTGATATAACTGTGGCTGTTGTCCAGATCCATATAATGGTCAACTCCCCTTCTTTTAAATCTGCTGAGATCCACTGTGCACATGGGCTCTGTGCATACTCAGTTTTCCCAAGCTCTTTAGTTTGATTTCTTCGCTGCATGGATCATGTGACAGCCAAATCACAGATGAAAACGTCAATAGATTAATGCCCCTCCCCTCTGGGAATTCATCAAAGGAGCTATTGATACCTGGCAGCTGATGTTCAAAGCATTCTGCCCCACTTCGAAATAACCCCCTGGGGGATGTTTTGCTTCACTTGGTTGTTAGAGACCAAAGCTGGGCCGAGGGTGGGTTGGATTAGGGTGAGGATTCAGGGGCCGGGCCGAAGAATCAACATGCTCTTGTTCGGCACCTATGGCAAATGATCTGCCAAGATGCCCAGCATTCCAGATCTAACTAGCGCCTGGCACCTTTTCAAGCTAAAAATCCCAGCTGTCTCTTAATGCAAACTATTGAATCTGGCGCTTGGTCCAAACTGGAACCAAAACTGGAGAGGCAGGTTCGAAGACAGGGATTCATTTAGTCCCTAACCCTGCCACTGCACTCCTCCACTTCGGGAAAGATTGGTGTGGATCTTCAGCATCTTTGTAAAGGACTAGCACGGGGCGCAGTTCACATCTCTGGGAGCCAGTGTGTCCGGCTATCTGCAAACTTCACTGCAGCGGTTACACTTGGCTCACGTTGGAAGAGTGGTCTTCACCACCATCGCAGCTAGAGACTTTGCGTTTCAAGTACCAGCCGAGACTCTGGGGATCAGTAAAGGGGTCCAGCTGTGCCCCTCCCCACCTCTGCTAGCCCTCCATGCCCCCCGCATTTTGGAAATACTGCTGTATGACAGCAGCAGCTCTTTAAAGAACACCTGCTGTGAGTCTTTTAAAGAAAACAGGCGTCGTGTGCAATGTGCTGGAGACGTGTGGCGAGGCCATTTGTTCTGTGTCTTCCTGAGGCCTGTGAACACTTCCTGGACAATGTTTCCTTACCCCTGATTCCTCCATCTGTTACTTCCCCTTGCTGAGGTCTGTCAAGACAGGCCCTGGGGGGGTCAAGCGCAAGCTCACTGATAAGTCCTTCCACCCCCTCCTCCATCACCGCTTGGAACGTGCAGCCCCAGGCCAGTCGTATTGAGTGCTCAAAGGAAACTCCAGCTGGATGTTTCCTACCGGATTCCCCCCGCCCCCCATTCTCTTCTTACCGGAGCTGAGGTTGACATGAGTAGGGTAGCAGCCATGTGGCTAAACTCAGCAGCTGGAGACGAGGGGGGGAGGGTCGCTCTGTTGCCAGGATCTGACCACAGTTGGCTTGTGGGCAGGGGTTATGGTCCCAGGTGTGGGCATGAGTCTTAGGCCGCTCTTGTGGGCAGGCAGTGAGGAATGAGCGAGGAAGGAGGATGGTAAACATGGAGTCAGCGGGTACGTCTACACTGGATAGAAAATCCATTGTAGTGCCAAGTCTCAGAGCCCAGGTCAGTTTCAGGACATGAGCTACCAGGCTAAAAATAGCAATGTAGACACCCCGGCCTGGGCTCTGAAACCTGGGGAGGGTCTTGGAGCCCGGGCTCCAGCCTAAGCCGGCGTGTCTACACTGCTGTTTTTAGTCCTGCAGCTCCATGAGCCCGAGTCTGAGACGCGGCACCATGGGATTTTTCTTTGCAGGGTAGATGTGCCCAGAGAGGGGGGAAAAGGTGCATTAGGTCAGCAGTTCCCAAACTTGATTAGCTCACATCCCACCTGCTGAAATAATGGATCACTGAAGGGCAACATGCAAACATCTCCTTTTAGTGCCTGTTTCTTTTAGGCCTCCATAGGGATACCCTTAGATCGGTATGTTTGGAAGTGGGCTGGTGGAGATGGATCTGGGGGAACTGAGAAGAGAAGCAAGGTGGGAGGGTTGGAGGATGTGAGGCTTAGGGCGAGTTGGGAATTTTTTTGACCCCACTTTTTTTGGAATTGTCAAAACCAAAACATTTTGCAGGAATGTGCCAGTTTCGCGAACCTTGCATTGAGAGAGATTCCTGGGGGCCAGGGTGGAGTTTCTGGTCAACCCCCCACCATAGCCTGCTAGCTGTGGCTATCAGCTGGGATGTGGGTGAGCCAGGTTCAAGACCCTGCACGGTGAATATTTATACATACCAAGTGAAATGGCCTTGACAGGCGAGATTGAGAAAGGCCTACCCTGGAATCGCCAATAGCCCGATCCAGGTCTCGCTCAGCCCATAACTGCCCTGGAGACTGGCTGTTCGGGGCGGGGGGCTCCGGTTTGTGCTGATGGAGAACGGGAAAGTTTTTGAAGTCCCAAAAGTTTTGTGATTTGGAGAAAACCATTTCCTCTCCCCCTGATCTAACGAGGGCTGGGTCTGGCTGGAGAGCAGAGGGCGCTGGGAGTGTGCGTGTTGTGTAATGGGGCAGGGAGGGCTCAGGGGAGGGGTTGAGAGGTGGGGAGTTTAGGCTAGAAGGGAGCGGTGCTTTCCCTGGTCCCCAGGCAGCTTCAGCTCCAATTCCCCCTCATTCCAAGGCTGTAGGTTCTCCATTCCCCTGGAGCCAGGGGGCCCTGGCAGTCCCACTGCAGCCCCTGGCCTCTCGGGAATGGCTTTCCCACAGGTTTCCAGACTCACAACTCCTTCCTCTTGGCCAAGGGATTCCCCGGCCCGGCTTTGTGCTGCTGTGCAGTGATGCAGACAGGCTTCCCCAGCCCAGTGCTCCCATGCCCGTCATTCTCCACCCTGAGGTGTGCTCTCTCACCTCCTGGGAGGCCCCTAACTGCTGGGTTTTATCCTGCTCCGGAGGTAACTCCCAGATTAACACCTGGCCCCATTCCCCAGCTAGTCTGCTGCTCCCTTGAGCACCTGTGTCCTTAAATGGGCCATACCGTGGAACGGGGTTAGCTGGCCCCAGGCCCCACTCCCTTTGAAGGGGAACAGAGTATCTTGTGCCAGTGCATGGCTGCATTTGGGAAGCCCTGCATTAGCTCATCGGCCCAGTCCCAACGCAAGATTGTCCCTTCCAGACGGTTCACCAAATCCCTGTGCGGCCTGGTTCCAAACACGCCGATGATCATTATTGTGCCTGGGCTGTCCAAGGAGCCGGTCCCTGCCCCAAGGACCTTACAATCTAAGGAGAAGCCAAGAGCCACCAGGTGGATACGGGTAGCTGTGGGAAGGATCCGGAGACAGGGGAATGATGGCTAGCCGCAGTCCAGCACGCCGCTTGCCTCACCGTTGTCTAGCTTGTGGTAGGCAGCAGGGGAGAGGGGAGTTTTAGTCTGTGTGGTGGGGTTTCCACCCGTGCCTTTAGGGCAGTGGCTCTCAGCCTGGGGGCGCAGGCGGCCCAGTTAGCACACAGCTGTTGCCCAGCTGTGTGCTAAAAAAAATTCAAAATTTGCTACTGTGATCTGAAAGGGGGTGGGGCTGGCTGAGGGGGCGACAGTGTCTGGCAGCCTGCTGGAGCGCTCCTGCCAGCAGGAGGCGGGTGAGTGCAGCAGGGGGGCAGGGTGCGGGACAGTGGGTTTCTGGGCAGGTTTGTGGGGAGGGGGGATGCTCTGGGCAGTGAGGGGGTGGGGGCAGCGGGTAGCAGGGGTTTTTGGGGGTGCTAAAGTACCCCCCAGGTTTTAGGCTGCCTGGCCCCACGTGGTGGGCTTCGGGGTCTGGCTGCCTGGCTCCGGGGTGCAGGGTCCGGCTGCCAGGCCCCACGCCCAGGCCTCTGCTCCTGGCCCCGCTCTGCGGGGGGTGCTGGGCATAGGGGACTGTGGGGGGCTTTGCGGGGGGGCGCTGTGGTTCTGACCCTGCAGCCCATGTAACATATTGTGGGCTGCATACGCACCCCACAGTGCTAGAGGTTGAGAAGCATTGCTTTAGGGGTGCTAGGTCCCAGTGGGAGGATATATGCCCAGGCCTGATTTCATCCTTAGCTACAATTCCTCTCCTGCCCTGGCACTCACGCCCCTCCAGGACGGGTCCAGCTTTGGTCCGTGCTCGGCCGCACCCAGCATGCTTTGATCTTCCAAGCAGGCCTCCGAAATCAGCCCTCTCCCGCCCCAGACCTCTCCTAGCGTTGCTTTAACCCCCTCCCCTCCCCTCCCCTTGCCCGGCTGCGGGTTTCCGGCCCACGCTGGGGAAGCAGAGCCGCGTTTGGCAGGGAGCGGCGCGTACGGACAGGAATGTCTTGGCAGGACGGGATTTCTGTTAGCGAACCAGATGTTTTAGCAACGGTTGATACTGCAGCGGGCCTGGCCCGACTCAGCGATTCAAAGCACGCCGTTTCAAATAGCAGGGCGTGCGCTCCCCCAGCCCCCGCCTCGCCCTTGTCACGTCCTCTGGGTCGTACCTCTGCCCCCCCCCCCCTAAGCCTCCCTCCCGGACGCTGTTGGAAGTTTAGGGAGCTAGTTAAAATGTCATCCCCCCTTTCCTCCTACAGACCAGAGCTGTCCACTCCAGCAGGGCCCAGTAGGGACAGATAGACAAACACCGCCCCCCGCCCCCATACAGAGCCAGGCTGTCCCCTCTAGCAGGGGGCGGTAGGGACGGAGGGACAGACAGATGCCCCCTGCCCCCCCCCCCCCCCCCCCCCCCCCCCACCCACAGCAGAGCTGTCCCCTCCAGCATGCGACGGTAGGGACAGACACGCGTGCCCATGCACCCCACCTGCTGCTTGGAGGAAGCTATTCCTGGTGTTACATAACAGCCCAGTTGCCCCAGCCCAGCCCATGGAAGTGATCAAAGCGTTGCACCCTCCTGCGGCGGGTGAGGACAGGAGGTAAATAAAGTTAATAAGCTGGCGGGGGCTAGGCAGCACCATGCCATCGGGCCAGGGCCTGGAGGGATGGTGCCTGGGGTGTGCATGTGATCCCAGTGCCCTTCAGTGATGAGCCCCCCCCCCAACCTCTACTAGGGGACTGGGGTCTCCGGTTGCCCAAGGATGGGAACTTGACGGGGCTTGTCTTCGCCAGAGGATTAACCCAGGGGTCGCCCCTCACCCCCTCCTGTCCACACATCACATGCTGTGCCCCAGCTAGTTGGCCCCATGGAGGGGGGTGCTGCCCAAAGAAACAGTGGAAGGGGCCCGCTGTGGAAGACGCCTCCCCCCTGCCAAAGAGGGGTTTGGGCTGGGCCAGTGGTCCCAGTTCAATCAGCTGGACGTGTTCCACGCTCAGAGCAGCAGGGGAATCAAGCCCCAGGCCTCAAAGCTGCAGATGGGTGACGTCTACCACCCATCTGACTCTATCCATCTAGCTCCCACGCCGGCCTCCATCTCTGCAGTCTCTGAGCGCCCCCTCCAGTCTGCGCATCTCCCGGAAAGCCAGTCCGGCGCTGGGCAGTGTCAGACAAGGGGGACGGGCCAGCGGTTTCACGTAGTGCTCCGGGGATAGAATCATAGAATATCAGGGTTGGAAGGGACCTCAGGAGGTCATCTAGTCCAACCCCCTGCTCAAAGCAGAACCAATCCCCAGAAAGATTTTTACCCCAGATCCCTAACTGGTCTCCTTAAGGATTGAACTCACAACCCTGAGTTTAGCAGGCCAATGCTCAAACCACTGAGCTATCCCTTCCTGCCAGATGGCAGAGCTTGCCAGCTGGCCACTAGGGTTGATCCAGATCTGGGTGGGGGTGGGATGCAAACAATCCCCCCCACCTCCAGCATCACTGCACACAGTTATATATCTGTCTGCTCCTGCAAGGTCACCTCGCCGCCTGGCTTCTCTCTTGTAACTCCAGCTGCGCCCAAAGGGAAGCTGACCGTCCGTGCATTTATTTTCTGGTCTGTGACCGTCTGGGCTGGGGAGAGCCCACACTCCCCTCCCACCCACCCTGCTACACAGGGCCTCCAAGCTGCGTCTTTCCCGGGCCCGTAACTCCACGCCCCTCTCCCAGTTGAGATGTGGGATGTAATGAGTGGTTCGGGGGAGGCAGGAGCCTAGCGTGTCTGAGCGGAATTATACGCCTGAGTCCCACCAGGGTAAATCTGGAGTTACTCCTCCTGGTGCAGTTACACCAGAGTCACAGAGCCGAATTTGGCCCTAGGGGTGGCGATTCGATGAGCAGGAGGAGGCCGGGTGCGGCTGCCCTTTGGGATTGTGGGAAAAAGGGCTTGAGCTCACTAGGCCAGTGCTAAGAAACCTTGGTTGATCTCCGAGCCCCCATCCAAAAGTACCTCCAAAGGCCCAGTTGTCTGTTACCCCATCCCCACCATAAGCGTAGGAATGGCGGGGGAAGGGTGGCTCTATGATCCCCTTGCGCTTCCAATGTTCCCAGATCCGCCAGAGTAGGTTAGAGCAGCCTCTGAGCTGCTCTAAGTTCTGCTCTGGGGTGTGAAAAGAACCACTACAGCACTCTCCGTCCCCCTCTTTCAGGGAGACCCCTCCAGTGTCAAAGCAGACTTGTCCAGGTGGGGCTCACGCAGTCACCTCTACCAGGGAGGCCAGAGGAGGTGGTGATTTGTAGGAACCTGCCGGGTCTGGCAAGGCTCCTGGGGGCTTACCAGGTCCAACAGGTTGGGCCAGTCTCCGCACTGTCCTGCCAGCTCTGCTGGGGCTGGAGCGGCTGAATTGCCTGTGGATTCGAGAGGAGCGGGTGGAGATAGATTTAGCTGCTCTGTGTATCTCTGGCTCCCATCCCCCGCATATCTGAGTGCCTCTCAGCCTGTGATGTATTTGTTCCCCTCCCCCGCCCCGCCCAACAGCCCTGTGAGGTAGGGCCATGCTGTTATCCCTTTTGTAGAGATGGGAAACTGAGGCACAGCAGGAATAAGAGGCTTTGGGAGGGCCGTCTCTGTCGATAAGCTCTCAGGGGCAGGGAGTGTCTTTCCTTGTGCCTTGCATGGCACGGAGGATACCCTGGACACGGGGTCGAGGCGAGGGCCGCCCCTCCTCGTGCTCACCCTGTCTGGACAGCCGTGTAGCCCCAGTCAAGCGGCACCCGGCTCATGCCGAGGTGAGCAAAGGGAGGAGCTGGCCCAGTGGACGGTAGCAGAGAAGGCCAGGAGGGGAGTCTGTGGGCCCCCACGAGGCTGGCACATTGTCAGTCCATTCCCTGCCACTGGCGGGGCTTTGGGGGCACCTCCGTCTCTTCTGTTCTCTGCCTGGGGCACCTCCCCGCCTAGCATCCGGAGGCCCGTCATGCTTTGCTCTAATTTCATAGCGAGAGGGTGGATCTCCCGGCGAGACGCCGGGGAATAGGTTGACCCGTGTGCCCTTTGTCTCCCCACCCAGGCCTACCTGCGAGCCATTGACGTCAAGATCCTGCAGCAGCTGGTGGTGGTGAATGAGGGCATCGAGGCCGTGAAGTGGCTCCTGGAGGAGAAGGGGACCCTGACCAGCCACTGTAGCAGCTTGGCCAGCAGCCAGTACAGCTTGGTGGAGAGCCAGGAGACCTCGCGCCGGGGCAGCTGGACCAGCCTGCAGGACCCCAGTGAGAAGCTGGACAGCATCTCCGTCGGCAGCTACCTGGACACGCTGGCTGACGAGATGGACGAGTACTGCCATGGTGCCATGGAGCCCGTCCTGTCCTCCACGCCAGGCAGACCGGGCATCCCACCGGCCGGGCTGGAGCAGGACTGGTCCAGGAGCGACCCAGACAGGGGTCTGCCCAGTAAGCCAGGCAGCCCACAGGACAAATGCAAAGCGGACCAGGAGTGGCTCCGGATGGACCATTCCTCGGCCCGGCCTACCCAGGAGCAGAGCACCAGGGACCCAGGCAGGGCAGCGAAGCAGCCCGCTGGCCCTCAGCAGCCCCAGGTGGCCAACGGCTTCTTGGGCAGACAGGGTCCTGCCTTGGAAGCCAGTAAAGAGGCCCCGGGGGAGAGGCTGAGCAAGGGCAGCCCGGCCCGGCCGGCCTGGAGGAACGGCCAAGTCGACTTTGAGCCCTGCAAGCTCAACGGCAAACTCCACCTGGAGTACGACGCCCACTGGCGCTGGGTGCAGTCGCAGGACGACGTGACGTTCTTGTAGCCCCTGGAACCCAGCTTGCGAGGGGCTGCATGGAATCGCCCGCCCGTCCGATCCTCGCCCCGATGAGCACTCGGCGTACGGAGCGGGAGACCAAACTGGCTGCATTGGGCTTCCTTGAGATTCCCCACGAGCATCGGTGGGAACAGCCTGTGGAGCGCTCCACGCCGTCCCCTTTGCAATGTCACTTTTCCCTGGGGGTCGGCGTGGGACCTGCGCGATGCCGGCCAGTGGCGCTGCACAGCAGGAAGCCAGACTTATCCTGAATAGCGAGGGCTCGGAGAGGGGTGATCACACTAGGGAGGTAACAGGAGGAGCAAGGCTGCACCTCCCATAAAGGCACTTCGGGCTCACCCCCCCTTTTATTAGTGCAGATGCTAGCACAGGATAGAGAGCACTTCTCCGCTGGTTCGATCCTGCAGTCAGCCGTCACCCTGGGTTCAAGGAGGGGAGGGTGGTGGAGTGATTAGAGCACGAGTCTATTCCTGGCTTAGCCCCTTAACTTTGCCATGCCTCAGTTTACCCTTCTGCAAAATGGGGCCGATACGCTACCTACCTGGCCAGAGCAGGCACTTATTGACGTGCCAGTGGTGCCGCACAGGAGGCAGACAGAGACCCGGCCCTGGGAGCATGGAGGCCCGACCGAACAGAGCCTGTTGGAGCGGGGTGTGTTAGCACTTGGGGCATCGCAGCCTTTGCCACGTCTGGGCTGGGATGTCGCTGGAGGATCGGGCCAGGACAGCAGAGTGGGTGTAGAGAGCCAGCCCCTTGTTTCACCAACGCACCCGGGTTGTTTCTAGAGCCTCTACACTTTCCTTTTCTACACCTGCTGCCCCACCCCGCTCCTATCCTCACCCCCCCACTCCCACCCCTCGAAACCAGGTGAGAGGGCTGGGGTGGCCTCCAAGGCCCCTAAAAGCCCCAGTTGCAGTCAGGTGGGGATTGCCCCGGGGGCAGGCGCTGTGGAGAACAACCGTAGGGCTCTGCTGTGAGCCCTGGAGCAGGGGGCAGGCTGGGTGTGGGGCTCAGGGTGGAGTTTGGGGGTGGATTCTAGGCAGTGCTGCAGACCATGGGACAGCCTGGGGAGGCTGCGGTAACTTAGACCGGCCCCCAGGGCGGCCTATGTTATAGGGGCCCTAGACCAGTCCAGGATACTAATGCAGCCCGGCACGTGGGGCTGCATTAGTAGGAGCATTGCCAGCAGATCGAGGGAAGTGATTATTCCCCTCTATTCGGCACTGGTGAGGCCATATCTGGAGTATTGCGTCCAGTTTTGGTCCCCACACTACAGAAGGGATGTGGACAAATTGGAGAAAGTCCAGAGGAGGGCAACGAAAATGATTGGGGGGTTGGGACGCATGATTTAGGAGGAGATGACACTAAACTGGGAGGAGTGGTAGATATGCTGGAGGGTAGGGACAGGATACAGAGGGACCTAGACAAATTGGAGGATTGGGACAAAAGAAATCTGATGAGGTTCAACAAGGACAAGGGAAGAGTCCTGCACTTAGGATGGAAGAATCCCATGCACTGCTACAGACTAGGGACCGAGCGGCTAAACGGCAGTTGTGCAGAAAAGGACCTAGGGGTTACAGTGGATGAGAAGCTGGATATGAGTCGACAGTGTGCCCTTGTTGCCAAGAAGGCTAACGGCATTTTGGGCTGTATAAGTAGGGGCATTGCCAGCAGATCGAGGGACGTGATCATTACCCTCTATTTGACATTGGTGAGGCCTCATCTGGAGTACTGTGTCCAGTTTTGGGCCCCACACTACAAGAAGGATGTGGAAAAATTGGAAAGAGTCCAGCGAAGGGCAACAAAAATGATTAGGGGGCTGGAGCACATGACTTATGAGGAGAGGCTGAGGGAACTGGGATTGTTTAGTCTGCAGAAGAGAAGAGTGAGGAGGGGATTTGATAGCAGCCTTCAACTACCTGAAAGGGAGGTTCCAAAGAGGATGGAGCTCGGCTGTTCTCAGTGGTGGCAGATGACAGAACAAGAAGCAATGGTCTCAAGTTGCAGTGGGGGAGGTCTAGGTTGGATATTAGGAAACACTATTTCACTAGGAGGGTGGTGAAGCGCTGGAATGAGTTACCTAGGGAGGTGGTGGAATATCCATCCTTAGAGGTTTTTAAGGTCAGGCTTGATAAAGCCCTGGCTGGGATGATTTAGTTGGGATTGGTCCTGCTTTGAGCAGGGGGTTGGACTAGATGACCTCCTGAGGTCCCTTCCAACCCTGATATTCTATGATCAGGGGTGCAAAGGTTGCTCTAAAGTCTCCAAAACACCCCTCTGAGTGGCAGGTTCTGGGCAGCACCTCTTGGCAGAGCACAGAATTCCCCCCCAGTGCGTATCGGGTCAGATCAAATTTGTAACTGCCCAGCCTTGCCCGGGGATCTGTACGTCCAGCTTCCCCTCCTCTCCAGTCTGGCTGGCTCAGCCGAGTTGTACTGCAGACGTAAGCAGGTGCGATTAAGGTGTTCGCCCTGGTACACCTGGAGGTAAAGACTGGACCTTAGTGAGATGATGTGTGAGCCGGAATGGAATCCAGCTCGTTCTTCCCGAGCCGGGCTGGGTTTATTCCAGGGCTGAAAGCAGAAAAGTGATTAAAACTTTGTTGTCATTAAAATCAATCAGGGCGAATCTGAAGCCATCCAAGGAGCTGCCTTGCACCATTTTTTATGTGGGCACTTTCCATCGGAATTGCATTTAAAACCAGTTCTCTTTACGCTCCCAAACGCCTCTCCATGTTGGGTAGAAGTTGAGCCTGGACACTGGCTGGCCTACAGCTTTCCATGCCATCTTGAGATGCAAACCTGCCCCTACCGTAACCCGGGGGTGGAGAACCAGGAGTTGGGGACCTGGCAGCCCATCACCTGCGAGGCAAATGGGAAGACAGGAGCCCATCTAACGCCCCTGTAGGTCTCTCTTTGTGACTGTTTCAAGCCCAGCCCAACCGTTGCGGCTCCCCTCTGGTGCAGACGGGCGCTGAACACCAAATCAGTCGGCGAGGCAGAAAGACCCTCTGCCCAGGTGTATCCGCTCTTTGTCCTTCTCTTTCTGTGCTGAGCGTGGCTTGGCTGGGGAGGTTCATCCCAACGGTCTGAATTGCAGTCCAGAAGAACCCCGCAGGCCTGATTCCCTTTCCCTGATGCTGCTGCAAATCCAGAGCGCTTCCACGGGAGTCAGTGTAAACACAAGTGTGCTGGAACTGGTTTGAAGTGGTTTCCATGATAGACGGGGTTGACAGTTTGGTTCAATGGCTCTCAGCACCTGCACTGTACAAATTGTGCCAGCCCCCCTGCGAGCCTAAGGGACAGGGGACTCCCGGCAGTGGACATTTCAGCACCTGGAGCAAAAGCAGAAGCGGGTTCCAACATAGCATTTTCCCTTCCTTGGCCCGTGTAAGGGCCATGGGATTGATGAACGCACTCGAGACCTGCTTATGCTCAGCCCATGGATCTGTGAGAGCAATGGCTGCCTGCTGTCCTCGTGCCCCAGAAGCAGATAAAGGGGCAGTGCCCGTATTGCACCCGGACTGCCAGGTTCCTAAGGTGCTCAGCCCGGGATGGTACCACCTGATGACTGGGAATTCTCACTCCTCTTCCATTAAAAAGAAGAACAGGAGTACTTGTGGCACCTTAGAGACTAACAAATTTATTAGAGCATAAGCTTTCGTGGACTACAGCCCACTTCTTCGGATGCATATAGAATGGAACATATATGGAGGTCCATTCCATACGGCTAAATGCAGTGCCTTGCATAATGACAAGTTTCAGAGTAACAGCCGTGTTAGTCTGTATCCGCAAAAAGAAGAACAGGAGTACTTGTGGCACCTTAGAGACTAACAAATTTATTAGAGCATAAGCTTTCGTGGACTACAGCCCACTTCTTCGGATGCATATAGAATGGAACATATAATGATTTCCATTCCATACGGCTAAATGCAGTGCCTTGCATAATGACAAGTTTCAGAGTAACAGCCGTGTTAGTCTGTATCCGCAAAAAGAAGAACAGGAGTACTTGTGGCACCTTAGAGACTAACAAATTTATNATGTGCATCCGAAGAAGTGGGCTGTAGTCCACGAAAGCTTATGCTCTAATAAATTTGTTAGTCTCTAAGGTGCCACAAGTACTCCTGTTCTTCTTTTTGCGGATACAGACTAACACGGCTGTTACTCTGAAACTCCTCTTCCATTGAGCGCTACAGGATTTAGCGGCTGCGCCTTGGATATCGCTCTTAACATTCATTCTCTACCGAGCCCTGACTTTCAGTTGTGGTGGTTTGGGGTTTTTTGTGTGTGTGGTTTAAAAAAATGCATCTTCCCCGTGCAGCTGATCCGCATCTCGCTTATTTCCCCACAGCAGCAAGGCTGGAGCCCCAGGGCTAGATCGTACGTTGCCTGGCCAAAAGCAGAACAAAATTGAAATTCACGGGAGAGGGATGGGCGACCGAAAGGCCGCCTTGGTTTCGAGAAACCACAGTGAGAAAACCCGGCAGTCCTGAAGCCTTCTGTATCGCCTGCCCGGGACCAGCGCTGCGGCAGAGAAAAGACTGACTCCGTAATGAATCATCCCAAGAGGCTGATGCCTGTCTCTGCCCTTCCCAGCCTCTCCTGGTTCGCTGCCGTCCCCAAACGTCCCATGTACACGCAGCTACCTTCATGTCCCGTATAACCAGCTAAGCACCCGAAAGCAGTGGCTGCCTGTTACCGGGGAAGGGGGCACCCTGCTTTATTTATCGATGTTGTGCCAATTAACCCTTCCTTTGTCATGTTGCGTGTCAGCACACGGGCAACTCTGCTCTGCAGCCTGGGTAACTAACCGGTACCCCGGGGGAGGGAGGAAACACAGGTCAGGATGCGCTCCTGGAGCAGGGTTGGCCGATGCTGTTAATAAAACCACTATCAATGTGACTAGCCTGCTTAATAAACAATAACCCTTCTAAAACAGACACAAAACCTGGCATGCTTTTCTTCGTCCCCTCCCCAGCAAAGGGGGAGATTTCCACCCAGGAAGTTGAGTAGCGGAAATTCCTAACGCAGCAGCCCGGTTACAGATGGCATAGCAGCAGGGACAGACCGCTGTTGCATCATTCTGTCGTCTGCATCCAGACATGATATGCACCCTCCCTTAGCTATGCTGCTGTCTAGGTATTTGCACCGTGCTCGTCACCATAATGACAGAGTAGAACAGTAACAACCACTCGCCAAGTATCAGAGGGGTAGCCGTGTTAGTCTGAATCTGTAAAAAGCAACAGAGGGTCCTGTGGCACCTTTGAGACTAACAGAAGTACTGGGAGCATAAGCTTTCGTGGGTAAGAACCTCACTTCTTCAGATGCAAGTCAGATGCAACCACTCGCTGTAACTTTTCCTTTCACTCTGCGTTCTGACATGCAAGTCTAGCTGGGTCCAGACTGGTAGCAATGTGTGGATCAGTTTACAGCGGGGGAGCCTCTGGTTTTGGGGGAACTCCCATTTGCCCCTAAGTAACCAGGAAACATACATGATCGTTGACTGGAGTCGATCTAGTTGGAAGGGATTCCGGCTGTTTCTAGTCGAAACGGTGAATGGAAATTCCAGTTTGCAGAAGATGCTGAGATTTTCAAATCTGGCTTCGCTCCAGTTCAACCTCCAACATTTGGAAATTCTTGGCAAAGGAAACATCTGAAAAAAGCTATTTTGGGATAGGTCAGACGGTTTTGTTTTTGACACAATGAAAACATTTTGTTTCAATTTACAACTTTGGGAAGTGTTATAGTAGAACATATAGCACAAAATAAAAGAATTTGGAACAAAAAGCCATTTTGAAAGGAAAACATGTAAACATTTTTGTTTCGGAAATGTCAAAACGGGACGTCTCAACATTGTCAAAACCTTTGCCCCCAATCCCCTCTCCCCCTGAATTGAACTTTCAGCAAAATGGTGTCAGTTTCGCAAAGCGATTCTGTTTCGACAGGATCGTTCCTCCAAAGTTTTTCCAAGCAGCTCTTGTTTCTAGCTCTGAAATGGTGATTGGAAAAATGAATGTAATTCTGGCCCTCTGTCCGTGGGCAAATCGAAGAGTCTAGAGGAATGTTAACGGTGTTATTTGCCCCACAAGCAGATTGGCATTTTGCTATCTCTAGGTAATCAACACTCTCAGGAGCTTTTAGAAAAAGGGTTCCTTTGGGTTGCTCCTGCGATGTGGGGAGTTGGTGGTGACGGCTGGTGCTTTCTGGACTGTGGGGAGAAAGGGCAAAGAGGGGAAGGACGGTTCAGTGGTTAGAGCACTAGACTATTCCATGAGAGACCTGAGGATCTGGGCCGTAGTCGCTCTGTGCCTCAGTTTCCCATCTGTAAAATGTGGATAACAGCACTCCTCTACCCCACAAGGGTGTCCTGACAGGCATTACAAGATTGTGAAGTGCTCAGATACTAACAGGATCTGGTTAAGAGAGTCCTAACTATTGGAGAAGACTTGGTAAAGCCCTTGGTAGATGGGACAAATCAGAACGCTGGTGGTTTTCCTACGGCAACTCTATTGCTCTGAGAACAGAGCCAGGGGTCGTGGCTCTCTAGAGCAGTGATCCCCCCCCCACCCCTGCTCTGCCTAGGAGCATTTCTGGACTAAGGAGAGAGCAGAGGACATAGCTAACTGAGAGAACCCCTTTTTGTGGGGTTATCTGACAGACTTGTACTCTCTGTTCGAGTCCGAAAGGACGGGGGTGGGTTTCTTTCCAGTCACAAGAGCAGTTGTTCATAAAAACACAATGTGTTCCAAGGAAAATGCAAACCATATTCTCCAAGAATACATTCCAGTCTTGACTTGTATTGCGCCTCCCTGCTTTTAAATACGAGTGTTTGCAGATGGCAATGCAGAAGTCAAGGCTAGGGGAGTTATGTAGGATTTCCTATTTTCCTTCAGGATTAAAAACCCTTAGATGCTCCAAAAACTAAATGCGGGGGGGCGGGGGGAGGTTTGTAAATTGGTAACAGCCAAGGGAGCCTTTAATCACACTTACTAATTCTACACCAGGCCAAGGGGCTGGTGACTGATGAGAGGCAGGATGGTCCAGTGGTTAGGGCGTTAGCCAGTGAGAGAGATGGATTCAATTTACTGCTGTGTCACAATCTTCCTGGGTGACCTTGGGGGAGTCACTTAGTGTCTCTTGCCTCAATTCTCCATCTGTAAAATGGGGTGGACACCACTGCCCTGCCTCCGGATTGCAAATCACCCAGAGACTGTGGTCGTGGGGGGCCAGAGAAGTACTTATGATGCGACAGACCGTTGTTATGACCTCTGCCATGGTGGTGTAGATCTGACAGTCGTTACGATCTAACAGCTGTTTGGTGCCCCCTTTAAAAAGCCTCCTGGCTGCTGGAAAGAGGGGAGGTTTTGGAATGAGAGGAACTCAATGTTTTTCAGGGGCGCTCACCCTGCAGGCCAGGAATTCCCCTCCAGGGGAAGCCGAACGTGAAAAGACTAGGGCTATGTGGGAAATTATTTGACGGGAGAAATACTAGAATACTTCATCTTGGAATAAAAGGGCAGCCCCCAGCAGGCATTTGAAATAAACAGCAGCCCAAGCGGGCCTTTTTATTTGCCAGCATTCCCTAGTTTAGGGGAGGCCGACAGCCACGCAGTCAATTGGGGCCTGGATTCCGATTAGATGCTGTCCCGTGCCCCGCCTGCCGGAGCACGGTGCCACCCAAGCAGAATGGCCGCGCCACTCGCTTGGATTCATCTAAGTATTTGTGTCCATTTTCTTTTTAAAATCCGAGCGCGCCCTTCCCACAGAGCCCAGAGCAGCCCTGAAGGGGAATCGACTTGGATGAAATAAAACCCGACGTTCCCCCGGAGCATTTTTTTTCTCGAGGCCAGAAAAGTTCCGATTTCCTTTCCCACCCTCCCAATAACTGATCTCGTCTCCTACATTTCAGCCCTTCCCGCTGGAGCAGATGCTCTGAAATCCCACCAGAGAGGCTCTTCTCGTGCTATTTTGGTCCTAGCCGGAAGGTCCAGAATTATCTTCCTGCATAAGATCTGCAGATCCCCCCAAAGCCTGCTAGTTGAGAGAAACATCTGGACGTTAGGGCGCACGTCTCCACTGAATCTCTGACTGTCTCAGGTTCACCCGTGGCTAACTGAAATGCCCCGAAGGCTGCTGGGACAGGGATCCTTTACCTGCTAGAGCCTCTCAGCAGGTGATAAGGAGCTAACAGGTGAAACTTCCCTAGCTTGGACGGTAGGCCCCCGGTGAGCACTTGACACTTTGTGTGTGTCACCGACCACTAACCAGAGAAACCATCTCATCTGCCCCGCGGTGGCATTCAAAATAGGTGTTTAACCCCCCCAATTCAATACTGTAACAGAACAATCACTCAACGGTCTCTTTAGCTCAAGAAATTCAGAACCTTTTGGAAGAGGAAACCCGGACTCCTTTTCCTCCCAACGCATTGTTCAGTCTACCCCAAACTTTCCAAGAACTCGCTAATTCGGGCCGAGATGCAACCTGGGGGCGTTTCAAGCAGAGCAGGTTCGTTTGGGGGCATTTACAGGGGGATCAAAATCAGGCGAATAATGGATACTGGCTTCAACTTTTACTATACATAGTGTCTCTAAAACAGGGCATAACTTGTAACGAAAGACGTGCCGGGGCTTAAGCAATTAGTTGCCAGGACTCAAGCAATTTTTTACAGTCATAACTGACATGGCAAGTCTAAAGGTGCCAGGGCTATGAACTGCCATGCCCAGAGGTGTCAGGGCTATGAACTGCCAAGCCTAGAGGTGCCGGGGCTCAAATTAAGCACTGCTCTAAATACTCTCAAAATAGCAGTTTTCCCTTTGTCCCTGTCTTCCTTGGTCCATCACTGTGCTGTCTGTCCAAACAGAGCCAGATCCCACTCAGTGTGAATATCCGGGCAGGATTTGGCCTTTAGCTCGATCGCTCTCCTCCACGGTGTGATGATCATAATAATACCAGGCTAATCAAAAAGCGATAAAGCCTTCAACTTAACGAGGCACTAAACCCCCCCTGGGGAATCTCTCCTTATATTCCCCTTGTGCATGTCACTTCCCAGCCTTGTAAAAAGATGTGTCACCTCTATAGCGCAGCCGTTTAAGCAATTCCTTCGCTGATCGGCTACTTGCTTGGAGCGCTTTGCCTTGTTTCCGCCCACGCGGCACTGGGAGGGGGCCAGCGTGAAACAGAATCCCAGTTCAGTAACAAGGAACCAGGCCAAAGCCTGGATGGGGAGACCGGCCCCCGCACAGGGCTCCAGCCCCTCTCTCAAACAGCTGCGGCAGTCCCTCGCCTCGCCTGGAGAGCGTTCTCATGACCTCGCTGGGAGGGAGCGGGCACATCCCCCGGGGGGGTGTACGGGTGCCACGCGGGCTGCCGACGCAGCAGATGACGGGGTGAAGCCCACTCCTTCCGTCGGCCCCGGCCCCGGCCCCGGCTCCCGAATCACAGCTGGAGCGTTGTGTAAACGTTCTGCTGCGCCAAGGATGTGGCCAAGGATGTGGCGCAGCGGGGCTCGCCCAACATACCTGGCGTGGCTGAAATCGCTCCCGGCGAGGCCCTGGCAAACGTGCAGCGCTCGCTGCGTGCCCGGCATTGGGGCTCCAAGGGAAACGCAGGCGGGAGCTGATGGCAGGAGGAGCTGGGAGGCTGCGGGACAGGGTAGAACTCCCCCCCCCCCCCCCCCCGAGAGGTGTGAGCCGGGGGCGCTTTCCCACCGCGCGGGTCAGCACGTCTCCCGTTCTTGTAGAGCTGGGCCTGAACCAGCCCCCTGGCACCGAACAGGTGCCTGCGTGCCAATGGCATTGGCCAAAGGCAGGCTCTGGGCAGCGCTGGGGGAGGAGGGCGGGGAGGGCTGGGCTAGCCGGGTGCTGCTGGAGGTCAGGGCTGAGGGTCATTGGCAGGGCTGTGATGGGCACAGGCGGGGGGGGGGGGGGCAGACCTAGATTTGTGACAGATGCTGCAAGTCAGGACCAAGGTGCATTGGCAGAGATGAGTGTGAGGAGCTCAGGGCTGCGATAGGAGGAGGAGGGGGGACTGTGGGTCAGGATTGAGGGGTGTCAGCCAAGCTGTATGGGGAGCCCAGGGCTGGGCTAGAAGGGGGGCTGTGGGTCAGGATTGAGGGGTGTCAGCCGAGCTGTGTGGGGAGCCCAGGGCTGGGATAGAAGGGGGGCTGTGGGTCAGGATTGAGGGGTGTCAGCTGAGCTGTGTGGGGAGCCCAGGGCTGGGATAGAAGGGGGGACTGTGGGTCAGGATTGAGGGGTGTCAGCTGAGCTGTGTGGGGAGCCCAGGGCTGGGATAGAAGGGGGGCTGTGGGTCAGGACTGAGATTCATTGGCAGAGCTGCCTGGGGGCTCAGAACCAGCATAATCCGGTTCCGGGAGTCCAAACTATCCCTTGCAAGGGGCACTTTGCCATCTTGCCGTGAATTCACACATTAATGTAACTTATCTGCAAAATCCCCAGTCCCCCCCCCCCCAGCAGTGACATCAGTGCCAGCCTCCCAGGAGAACGCCGGGCATCGCCATGGAAACAGAACAAGGTGGCACTTGAAAACCGGTACCGCCTCCGCAGATGGGTTTGCTGTCAACCCCAGGATGCAGGCAGAGCAGAGGTGCCATGCCCAGCTTGCCGGACCTTTTCGCCCTTAAAAACCTCTCCCCTCCCACGGGACCTAACGAGGACTAATTTGCATAAATATGTTGATTAGGCAAATCACTGGGGCTCGGTGGCTGCCGGGGGTGTGTGTGTGTACAAGGGGCTATTGTCTGGGGTTCTTAGCGGAGAGGCCTATTTGCAAGCGGGTCTCTCCCTGAAGAGATGGGCTGGGGGGGTACATGGGGGTCATTAGCCGGGGCCCAGCCGCGGCACAGACCCGGCCTTGTCTCTGGCTAATTGGATGAACAGGAATTGCCAGTGAGCAGGAGAAAGGCAGAGGCTGGAATGCTAAGTTCACACAGGCCGGCCTCCCACCACGGACCGGCTGGGCCTGGCCAGCCCCCCGCGCTCTGCATTCCACGTGCCCACCCCGCCAACACACATACCCAGATGCGCCCAGCCAACGGAGGCCATGGCGTCGGGGTAGAGGAAGCCGTGCTAGCTGGTGCGGTGCCGGGGGGGGGGCATGGGTGCAAATGGGAACAACGTCCTGGTGCCCCCACCCTGGTGCTGACTGGGCCTGACCAGGGGCCCAGCCCCTCCTTGGTGCTCAGGGTGAACGCGGCCGGGAGCTCCCGGGTCTGCACACCAAGACAGACGATGCTCGCTGCAGCTGGGTGCGGTCTTGGAGCAGGGCAGGCAGGTGCTAGATGGTGCTTGCTGCATCTCAGGAACAAGAAAATTCTGCTGCAAAGGCTGAGGGAATGAAACGCCCGCCCAAAGCAACGGGATCTGCCAGGGCAGGGTGGGGCCGACGGGTGCTGGGATGCCACAGACACACCCCTATGCAGCCGCACTCACAGAGCCTCACAAGTAGTAAGGGGCCCTTGAGTGCTGGGCCTTACTGCCCGACAGCGTGGAAAACGCCAGCATGCCAAGAGTTAGACAGACGGGAAAGCAAAGTGAGAATCTTTGCAAAGGCATCTGATCTAGACATGGGTGCTTAGACAGCCATCATCCCTATTGGCTCTTGAAATCGCGAGTCGATTTTAGCCCTGGAAGCATTAGCTCATTTTACAGATGGGGAAACTGAGGCATGGGCTCAATCCAAGGCCTTGCCTAAAATCACACAGGAAGCTTGTGGCTCCATGAGGAATGGAACCAACGTCGCTTGCAGCCCAGTGACCCGTCCATTCTATCTTCCTTCCCACCCCGTGCCTATGACTGTAGGGGTGTGTCTGTGGGTATGCAGCCATGAGCTCGGATGACAGCTCTGTGCACGCACTAGGGCAGGGGGGCATGTGTGTTTATCCTCAAGGACAGTGAGAGCAAAACCAAGCTGGCAGGAGGGGGATAAAATGCTGCCGTCTGGATTCAGTACCATTTCCCTGGGCTTTGCTCTCACATTTCACGGGAGGAAAGTGGACTCTACCAGGGGCCACCTCCCGTGCCGCCTGAATGGATCCCCTCTGGCTGGGGATTTCTCGGGGGGGGGGCACAGTTTCCTCGGTAATTATATCAGCAGGGACGTGCCACCACTGCGGAGCCCGGGCCTTTGGGGGAAAATGCCCGTATTCCTATCCCTGTCGATACAGGTGAGCCCCAAGGCAAACCCTTCAGCCAGAATCCCAGATGCAGGTTCTGAGCCGAATTTTCTCTGATCTCGCTCAACTATGGGCCAAAGCAAACATGCTCAGATGCTGAAAAAGTGGGGGTTCAGATCTGGGTTTTGAACCCTCAAATCAAGGATTGTTCCAATTATTTTTTCATAGATTCATAGATTCTAGGGCTGGAAGGGACCTCGAGAGGTCATCGAGTCCAGTCCCCTGCCCTCGTGGCAGGACCAAATACTGTCTAGACAGTATTAAATGTATGGATATTCTTATTTTCCCTATGAAATCTGTGGACTTCCCCTTGCCCCCATTATAACCTATGGGCAGTCTCTTTTTTTGCCATGCCTTTTTGTTAGTCCCAGGCCTAGCACATCAGTCACCTGCCACAGGACAACCCACGGAGCCCCAATTCCCTCCCTGCTCCCCCTTACCCGAGGACGTAGTGACTTGGGCTGGGTACCCCAGAAGCAAATGAGGGCATGCTGACACCTGCATGGGATCGGCTCTGCTGGCTGGCATATTGGGCTCCGCTCACTCTCCTCTCCCCTCCCTCCCTGCAGGCCTGATCCGGGTTGGGGGTGGGGAGCCAGTGGGAATATAGTTCCCCTTCCTCCAGCATGCCCAGACCTAAAGCCCATACAGAGCGTCAAGTGGGGATTGAATCCCACAAGTTGCAGAAGGGAAGAGTCTGGCGGAGACACCAGGAAGTCAGTCGGTCTGTGTGCACATGGCTGGAATGTCAGCTACAAGCTCAGCGCTTCTTTAAATCGGTCTCTTAGTAAAGGGGCAGTTTAGTTTTACAAGCATGGAGTCTGCTCATGGTATTACCCAGCAGGCGGTACATGAAACGTAGGGTAAACCGGAGTAATTCCAGGGAAGTCAGTGGCGTTTCTCCAGATTGCTGCTGCTGTGAGAGCAGATGGGCCACCCTCTGGCTAAGAGCCAATGCAGCATCAGTTTCATAGCTGATACTCACTCCATCAAGGGGTTGTGCCCAGCCCAGACTTGATACCCTAAGATCTTTTCCATCTATGATTCCTATGATGGATCCATGCAGGCCGGTGCAACATATCTGTCACTGGTAGCTGACGCATGTGCATGAGACATTGCTCAGTGTGATATTTGTAAAGAGCAGATTGGATTCCCTCTCAATGAGCTCGCAATTGCTCATTCCGTGTACTCTCTGACCTCCCCACCCCTCTCTGTTTATATAAAGCTTTTTATAGCTTAGTGGTGTGCAGTGATGGTAGAAAGTGCCTTGCCTGTGTGAAAAGCAACAGAGGGTCCTGTGGCACCTTTGAGACTAACAGAAGTATTGGGAGCATAAGCTTTCGTGGGTAAGAACCTCACTTCTTCAGATGCAAGTAATGGAAATCTCCAGAGGCAGGTATAAATCAGTCTGGCGATAACGAGGTTACTTCAATCAGGGAGGGTGAGGTGCTCTGCCAGCAGTTGAGGTGTGAACACCAAGGGAGGAGAAACTGCTTCTGTAGTGCTGTGGAATGTCAAATCCAGACCAACCGCCGGAATGCGAGGCTCTCTCTGGATCCACTGTCCAGCCAGCACCGCAGCTCTAAAAAATCTGGAGTCAGGCCCCCAAAATAATTAGAGTTTAAAAAATAACGGGTGTGAGGTTCTCTGAGTTGCTTTCTGGGTTTCGGGCATTTAGGGGTCACGCTCTCTTCCACAACTACTAAGGCTAGAGATGTGCTATTTGTTTTCATAGGGGAGACCTGGGTTCCATTCCTGGCTCAGCACTGGGCTGCCGGGTGACCTTGGGATGTCACGTCCCTGCCCTGTGCCTCAGTTTCCCCACCTGTAAAATGGGGATAATGCCACTGACCTCGTTTGTAAAGCACTTTGAGAGCTACTGATGCAAGACACTAGAGACAGCTGTGTATGGTGGTGGTATTATTTGGAATATAAACGGAGAGTCCCAGATTATCCCAGGACTCCGGGAAGTGGGGCTTTCAGAAAAACTCCCCAAACGGTGAAAACCAGGATAAATGCAGGGGAATTAGCAACACTGTAGAAGCTACACAACCCCTGTCTCAGACCTTCTCCACCAGATCTCTTACCAAACCCCATTACTCCGGCAAACCTGCCGGTGTCTTGTGGAAGGACTCCAGGTTTTGATACACTACAATGATCTGAACCAACTTGCTCTCCATGGCAAGGGCAGCATCGGGGGCGGAGTTTTTCCAGCACCTAGCGCAATGGGGCTCTGGGTCTGATGGGGCTACCAGGAGGCAGCTATTTACTGCCAACGGAGATGCTGCTTCTCCTGCTCTGAGCCGAGTGGTTTGTGCAGACTCCCGGTGTGGAGAGTAACACGGTGTTACAAGTGGAGAAGGAGGGGCCGTCAAACCTGAGTGGGCAGTGGGGTGGCCAGCGCTGCTCTGTCTTGTTGCTGGCGTGGGGCCGGCTCCTGCCCCATGGCTCACCCCTGGGGGGGCTGCCTGGCCTTGCCCCACTTCCAGCAGCCTGAGCCCTGGGTGCCCCCGCCAACGGTGTGCACTGTGCATATGGCGGCAGGAGCCATGCGATGCCCGGGTGGCCCATGCCAAAGTGCCCGGCTCCCCGGCTGCCCGTCCAGCAGCAGCAGATGCAGGGGGTGGGGGGGGGCGCGTGACTGTGGGCTGGCCTGACCCCTGGCATAGGAAATGCTCAGCCATTCCTGGGGGCGTCCCCCAGGTTATCAGCAATGAGTTAAGGTGCCCATTAGGGGGCAGCACAGGGCATATGGCACACAGGGGCTGTTGGTTGTGAGCACAGTCTCCTGCCCCCCCACCTGCCTAATAACAATTACTTAATAATAAGTGCTCATAAGGATAATTAATTATAATTTCTCCCTCCTCCAGTCTCTAAGGCCTGGTCTACACTAGACGTTTATGTCGAAGTTAGCGCCGTTACATCGAATTAACCCTGCACCCGTCCACACCGCGAAGGTATTTAGTTCGACATAGAGGTCTCTTTAATTCGACTTCTGTACTCCTCCCCGACGAGGGGAGTAGCGCTAAATTCGACATGGCCATGTCGAATTAGGCTAGGTGTGGATGGAAATCGACGCTAATAGCTCCAGGAGCTATCCCACAGTGCACCACTCTGTTGACGCTCTGGACAGCAGTAAGAGCTCGGATGTTCTGAACTGCCACACAGGAAAAGCCCCGGGAAAATTTGAATTGGAATTCCTTTTCCTGTCTGGCCAGTTTGAATCTCATTTCCTGTCTGGACATCGTGGCGAGCTCAGCAGCACTGGCAACGATGCAGAGCTCTCCAGCACTGATGGCAGTGCAATCTCAGAATAGAAAGAGGGCCCCAGCATGGACTGATCGGGAAGTCTTGGATCTCATCGCTGTGTGGGGCGATGAGTCCGTGCTTTCCGAGCTGCGATCCAAAAGACGGAATGCAAAGATCTATGAGAAGATCTCTAAAGACATGGCAGAGAGAGGATACAGCCGGGATGTAACGCAGTGCCGCGTGAAAATCAAGGAGCTGAGGCAAGGCTACCAGAAGACCAAAGAGGCAAACGGACGCTCCGGATCCCATCCCCAGACATCCCGTTTCTACGAGGCACTGCATTCCATCCTCGGTGCGGCCGCCACCACTACCCCACCACTGACTGTGGACTCTGAGGATGGGATAGTGTCCACGGCCGGATCCTCGGACATGTTAGCGGACGGGGAAGATGAGGAAGGAGATGAGGAGGACGAGGCAGTCGACAGCGCTCACAACGCTGATTTCCCCGACAGCCAGGATCTCTTCATCACCCTTACAGAGATCCCCTACCAACCCTCCCCAGCCGTTACCCCGGACACAGAATCTGGTGAAGGATCATCCAGTAAGTGTTGTAAACATCTAAACATTTATTTGTAACAGAACATGATTATTAACAATTTAAAAAATGGGTTTCTCATGATTAGTTTGATTAACTTAACGGTTCAGTCATGGGCAGTGCAACTATTTGAAAAAAATCTAGCAATGTCCGGTTTTGCATGATTGTCCTGCCCAAGCCGCTCTACTGTTTAGTCCCTGCTACTGCAGCTACAGTAAGATGCGGTCTATATGTCCGGGGATGGAGCAGAAATCCTCCGGGGACATCTCAAGGAAGCTCTCCTGCAGGTAATTTGAAATCCGCTGCATTAGGTTCTTGGGGAGAGCGGCCTTATTGGGTCCTCCGTTGTAGGACACGTTGCCGCGCCACGAGACTAGCAAGTACTCCGGAATCATTGCTTGGCACAGCATGGCGGCATACGGCCCTGGTCTTTGAAGGCTTTCCCGGAGCATTCTCTGTCTGTCGCTCTCAGAGATCCTCATGAGGGTGATGTCGCTCATGATGACCTGCTTTGAATGAGGTAGGGGAATGTTAGTGTTGGGACTGCTTTACCGTTCCTTTACAGAACTGTAACCGCTGGTTTGCAGCCACGCGGTGGAGGCGGGAGAGGGTCAGCCGAAAGGGATCGTTCCCGGGGACAGCCGCGAGGGTGTGGGACAGGAGCAGACTTCCTGCTTGCCGGATTGCTGGCAGCAGGGACCGACATTGATTTCAATGTGAAATGAGGCCATTGCTAATATTAAAGTTTTAAGCTGCCACGAATCTACGGCTTACCATGTCTGCGTGCAAGAGCAATTCCGTTGTCCTGACAGGGTTCTCGAAAGTGCTCTGCAAAACCCCAGACACTGAATGCGAAGGCCGAGAATTCGACCTTGTGCTGAGTGCGCATGTGATAGGTGCTGTGCATGGTCCTGTTCACAGAGAAAGACTATGTTCTTTGTTCACAAGTACATTTAGCTTTCTGAGGAATTCACTCCCTTTTTCCCATTCCCACAGCCCCATCTGCGACTGTCTCACAACCTAGCCTGTCATCACACTCCCAGAGGCTAGGGAGGATTAGGCATAAGAAGAAGAGGACACGGGAGGACATGTTCTCAGAGCTTATAGCCTGCTCCCGAGCCCAGGCAGCACAGCAGACCCAGTGGCGGGAAAACTTGACCCGAATGCACCAAGCAAACATGGATCGGGAGGAGAGGTGGCGTCAGGAAGACCAGCAGGCGACTCAAACCCTGCTTGGACTACTGAGGGAGCAAACGGACACGCTCCGGCGCCTTGTGGATGTTCTGCAGGAACGGAGGCAGGAGGACAGAGCCCCGCTGCAGTCCATCTCTAACCGCCCTCCCCCGCCACCAAGTCCCATACTCCCTTCACCCAAAGTGCACAGAAGGAGAGGCGGCAGAGTCCCTGCTAACTCTCACTCCACCCCTGCAGAGAGCTCGAGCAGCAGAAGGCTCTCATTCCCCAAAGTTTGACAAGTACTTTCCTTCCCGCCTGACACAAGCCCCCGTCCAAGTTTCACTTCCCAGTCCCATGTGTAGTTGATAATAAAAAATATGTTTCTGTTAACTACTGTTTCCATCATGTTCTTTTGGAGGAGGGGGGGAAAGGGGGTTGGTAATTGGACAGGACAGTCACCTTTGGCAGGGTACATAGTCGGGGGCAGGCACAGCAGCAAGGCACATACATAGTGCAGTGATGCAGTGACTACTTACCCTGGTTAGTCTGGGAGGTTCTTTTCATGTTATGTGGTGGGGGGTGGGTTGCTCTGTGACTTTGTGGCAGGGGAGGGCAGTTAGAGATCTTAAGCGGCGGTCCTTAGGCAGGATCACAGAGCCACACAGCAGGGGATCTGTAACCGTCCCCCCCCTGCCACAAAGTCACATAGACCCCCCATACACACAGTCCCTATCAGGAGGGGTGACAGGCTCCGTTGAAAGAACCATCCCACCGCAGCGGAGCCTGTCAGTCCTTGAGTTTAGAAGCTGCATTCGCGCGACTACACTACACCCGCTCCGCACCACAGTCTGCGTCCCAGTTTTTAAAAATTCCCGCGAAAACAGTATTAAAGAAAACGGTGTGCTTTAACAAAGTTGAACTATTTTTATTTTGAAACGTGTGTTGGAAGTGGGGTGAAGGCTTCTCTGTACACAAAATTAGAAAGTCACAGGTTACCCTGCTCACTCAGGAACTTTGCTTTCAAAGCCTCCCGGATGCACAGCGCTTCCCGCTGGTCTCTTCTAATCGCCCGGCTGTCTGGCTGTGAGTAATCAGCAGCCAGGCTAATTTCCTCAATCTCCCACCCCGCCATAAAGGTCTCCCCCTTGCTCTCACAGAGATTGTGGAGCACACAGCAAGCTGCTATAACAATGGGGATATTGGTTTCGCTGAGATCACAGCGAGTCAGCAAGCTTCTCCATCTCCCCTTGAGACGTCCAAAAGCACACTCCACCACCATTCTGCACTTGCTCAGCCGGTAGTTGAAGAGTTCTTTTTCAGTGTCCAGGGCACCTGTATAGGGCTTCATGAGCCAGGGCATTAGCGGGTAGGCTGGGTCCCCGAGGATGACTATAGGCATCTCCACATCCCCAACAGTTATTTTGTGGTCCGGGAAGTAAATACCTTGCTGCAGCCGTCTAAACAGACCAGAGTTCCTGAAAACACGAGCGTCATGAACCTTGCCCGGCCATCCCACGTAGATGTTGGTAAAACGTCCCCTGTGGTCCACCAGTGCTTGCAGCACCATGGAAAAGTAGCCCTTTCTGTTAATGTACTGGCTGGCCTGGTGGTCCGGTGCCAGGATAGGGATGTGAGTTCCATCTATGGCCCCACCGCAGTTTGGGAATCCCATCGCTGCGAAGCCATCTATGATCGCCTCCAAGTTTCCCAGGGTCACTACCTTTGGCAGCAGTACATCAACGATTGCCTTGGCTACTTGCATCACAACAACCCCCACGGTAGATTTGCCCACCCCAAACTGGCTCGCGACTGACCGGTAGCAGTCAGGCGTTGCAAGCTTCCAGAGGGCTATGGCCACTCGCTTCTGGACAGTCAGGGCTGGTCGCATCCGGGTGTCATTGCGCTTCAGGGCAGGGGACAGCAACTCACAAAGTTCAAGGAAAGTTCCCTTCCGCATGCGGAAGTTTCGCAGCCACTGTGATTCATCCCAGACCTGCAGCACTATGCGGTCCCACCACTCAGTGCTTGTTTCCCGTGCCCAGAATCGCCGTTCCACGGCATCAACATGACCCATTGCCACCGTGATGTCCTCGGCGCTGGGTCCCCTGCTTTCTGAGAGGTCTGTGCTACTCTCAGACTTCAGGCCATCACCGCGTTGACGTAGCCTCCTCGCCTGACTTTTCTGCATCTGCCTCAGGGCAACCTGTATGATAAGCTGCGAGGCGTTGAGAGCGGCCACAACTGCAGCGATGGTTGCAGCGGGCTCCATGCTCACAGTGCTGTGGCGTCCGCGCTGTCAATGACTTGAAAAGTGCGCGAAATGATTTCCCGCCGGCGCTTTCAGGGAGGGAGGGAGGGCGGGAGTGAGTGATGGATGGATGACGACAGTTACCCAAAAGCACCCTCGACACATTTTTTTACCCAGAAGGCATTGCTGGCTCGACCCAGAATTCCAATGGGCAGCGGGGACTGCGGGAACTGTGGGATAGCTGCCCACAGTGCACCGCTTCCAATGTCGACGCTTTCCCCGTTAGTGTGGACTCACAAAGTCGAATTACTGTCCTTAGTGTGGACACACACGTTCGACTTTGCAATATCGATTCCAAATATTCGATTTAAGTAAAATCGAACTACTCTCGTAGTGTAGACAAGGCCTAACTTATCTCCTTCCCTTCTCACTATCTCCCCGGCCAGCTCCCTCTCCCCCGGGAGCCCCTCTGTATTCCTTGCCTTGAAAAAACCCTGTGTTGCCACTCTGGGCTGATCTGTCCTGCAGATGCACCCTCTCCCTGGCCGGCCTCCGGGCCAACAGCTCCCAGCAAGTTTGTTTTCTTACAGTCAGCCTCAAAGTCGCCTGACCCCGTGTTTGGGCTACGGTGGTGGAGAGAGATTCTGTCCACTCCGCCAGGAAGCTGGGCTGTGGTCTCTCCACCTCACCCCCAGCCCCCATGCTTTACTCAGGTTTGGATGTCTGTTTCTTGAAGAGGCAGCCATGCTCGTGGAAAAACCACCCCAGCCTTGGGTATTTCTTCCTCCCACACCTGGCACGGTGCCCCGGATTAAGGGGCCTGCTTCGGGGTCTTTTTACCTGGCTCTCAGACACTTGACTATCTCTGCAGGCTTGATTCTCAGTGGCACTGAGCGCTCACTTCTATTAGCATCAATGGGAATGTGCCTTTTTAAATCACCCCCTCTATGAAACAGGCACAGTCCCTAATTTCCCACATCATCCTGCAGAGAAAGGGGACGCCACTACAAGGCTGTGTTTACTTGCCGTATAGTGTTCAGCCACTAGATGTCCCTGTGTGCAGTATAGAGTTCCAGGCAGACTGTGGGTGCTGGTAAACAAGGGAGACAAAGTTGGAGCTCAAGCTGGGTGCAAGCCTCTCTGTTTGTAGCTGTAGCTGTTTCTTGTAATAAACACCTCTTATTTCAGAAGAGCGCTGATTCTGGATAGTGGAGCCCCCTGCTGCAGCTATCACCTTTTCTCCAGGTGCCAGTGAAAGCATTTTTGTGGGACCCCTCCAGGACCAGGGTGCATTAGTAGTCCCTGAAGCAGCAGCGCTGCCCCCCTGGCTCTACTGGCTGAGTGGAAGTTGTTTTTGTTCCTGTTTGCTTCCCCACGCATAGAGCCTGCAGTGGCCTGGCTCAGCCAAGTGGAACACCTTTGTGTGATTACATTCTCTGGAAGCCCTTGCTGGCTGCTGGCCAGGCCTTTGCTCTGGACAATAATTGCTGGGCTCTGGCTCTGTTCAAAACCTTTCTACGTGCGCCGCGGAAACGAAAAACAAGCCAGAGTTGTCGGCATCATCCCATTGCTCTCTCTGCTCTCGGGGAGAGAGTCCGGTCGGGACCTGGGCTGTGTCAAGAAGAGAGGAGCAGATGTCTGGGGGCCATAACGCTGTTATTCTCATGCCTTTTATCTGCATGGCTCTTCATCCCAGCTGCTAGGCTGAGGGCTGGAAAGACCCTGTGAGTCACATGGGCAGTCTGACATTTCCCCCCCCACGCACACACGTTTGCATGACTCTGTTTTGCAAACTCCACAGAGCTGAGATGGTGATCCCTGACTCCAGAGGGCATGCCCATCGCACCGCGGGCTGTTAACTCCTCTGGGGCTGGTCCCACGGCTCTCTGGTATTAATAGAAGCAGTGTAACCTAGTGGATCGTGCATTGGACTAGCACTCGTGAGACAGACAGTCTATTCCAAACTCTGCCCCTGGCTTGCTGGAGGATCTTGGGCAAATTGCTTCCCCGCTCCGTGCCTCAGTTTCCCCATCTTCCTTTTGTTAAGCCCTTTGAGCTCTACTGATGAAAAGCCAGGGATTTGGCTAAGTGACATCTGCTATAGCAGGTAACAAGCGTTATGTTTCTGTTCCCTCCAGGTTCTTGCACTGGGCCCATCTCAGCGGTATCAGAGCTTCTCAGTGGCAGAACCAAGCCCTGCCAACCCTTCGGAATCCCAGTTATGCCTGAAACGGTCACATGTGATAGCAAGGTTCCAGTTATAAATGATTAGCCGGTGTTTTAAGAAATGGTTAATCAATGGTTATAGAGTCCAGCAGGTCAATAGGTAATTTATAACTATGGTCTATAAGCATCTCCAATCTTTCTGCTGGTAGGATTATAATAATCCGTACCACATGTTATTCCAGTTTGTAACATGCTTGTAATGTCTGTTAGCCCTTTATAAACGTAAAGTATGCCCCTCAATCCACTAGACCACGCTGCTTCCCAGTCAAGTCCCTTCATCTCTCTCTTAGTTTTTCCATGTGTAAAACAAGGGCCATGGAAATAGACATAATTAAAGTTTCCCACAGTCATGTGGACAGTAGATCTGAGACCCTACTGGGCCCCTGGCAAACGATGCTTATGCATAGGAGGCTTAGGAGATGTAAGCGCCAATCCTCTCTCTGACACCGAGTTACTGTGTGACCTATGTCAAGTCACTTAAACCCTTTAGCCCACCATTTGTAAAATAATTCTAGTCACCTGCTTTAGACAAGTGTTGCTCAAGTGAAAAGTATTATTAACAGCAGTTATCGCCAGGGGTGGGATTAGAACTCAGGACCAACTGGCCCCAGTTCTTGTGCAGAGGCCAGGAGACATTTTTGGAGATGTCCCCAGCCCATTCCTGTTGGAAGGTCCCCGTTGTGGCTTTTCAATCGCTCATGTGCTTCCTTGCAAATGATTTCCAGTCACTTGAAATTCAGTGGGGCTGAGGCGTGTGCATGATCAGGCCTGACACACGGGTGAAAGATTTCACATCTTTTCACTCTTTTTTCAAGTGCCCATTTCCATCCATCTTTGGAAATCCTCGGAACACACAGTCCTCCTACAGAAGCTGTCACCTGAGGAGCTCAAAGTGCCTGAAACTTTCATAAATCACACCTCATGCCCCCTCTGATAGGTATTTTCCCCATTTCCCAGATGCGAAAACTGAGTCACAGACACCCTGGCTCCTCAAAGGTAGTGAGGCACCTTGTTCCCCTTGAAATCAATGCTTAGCCTGAAGTCCTACAGGAATTCTCTCTGGCAGAGATGAGAGTAGAACCCGTATCTGCTGACGCCAGTTCCTTTGCATTAACCAGAATAAGAAAGCAGCTTTTCTGCTGTTAAAACTGCTGCCCCATCTGCGCTAACTCGTACTTGTTGGTTTCTGCTGCCCGGATTGCTGCCAGCTAGTCTGATCTGGTACCTCTCTAGCGGGCACTTGGAAGCTACCTCCCTGATGAGCCATTCAGAGGGTGAACACCAGCTGGGGAAGAAAAGGGAGAACACCTGGGGTGTTGCTCAACTGGCGGGGAGGGAAGGGGGAACAATCAGAGGAGAGGCCCGTAAAGTGGCGGCACCTGCCCAGTTTGACTTTGAATTGTGTTGCCCCTGCCCACACGTGCCCCCAGCTCGGGGCATCCTTCCCTGGTAGCGTGTTCGTAAGGGGGAGGAAACAAAAGTGCCTGCACCATCCTCCTCCTCCTCAGTGCTATGATCCGGAAGATCGGGCGTGCCGAAGGCCCTGGCCTTTGCAAGGAGAGCAATGCAGAGCCGACGCTGCGTGATGGTAGCGCCGGCGTATTCCCAACAGGGCTAGGGTGGCCACAGGGAAAACAGGACACAATGTGGGGCTAGCCTGAGCCTCCCCTCTGCACCCTCCCTCCGGCATGGGACTGGCCCAAGCTTCTCATCCAAGCCCCTCCTCCCCCCTGCATGGGACTGGCCCAAGCCACTCGCCTAAGCCCCCTCTCCCCTGACCGCCCCAAAGACACCAGCCACAAGAACATGAGCTGCATCTCCTCCCTGGCCTGATCAGTGGTCCCTCGGGGGCTGTGTCAGCATAACTTCGTGGATCTCCTTGTCCACACTCAATAGACAGCAGAGAAGGCAAGTGTCCGGGCCCTCGGCATGCCCAGGCGTTGCCACTATTATTAATGTTGTGGCACAAGTGAGATCCTGGCCCCAGTGTGCTCCATGCTGCACAGACATTTAGGCAAGTCAGGGGCTGTGCCGAATGAGTCAAGCTGGCAGGATCTGGCCCTTCATCAGCTGAGCTCCAAGGGGTTTCGCTCTTTTGTTTCCTTTTTAATTCTAAAGTGGCAAGAAGCGCCGACTGGCTGGGGCCTCGGCCAGGCGAAAATAGCCAGAGAGAGACTGATCCCAGTCTGCCGATCCTGAGCGAGGGCATGGCCTGGCTCTCGCCATATGTTTGTACAGCGCCTAGCGCAGCGCCGTTTGGGACCCGCAGGTGTGATGGTAGCACCCAATCTCGCCCTGGGGGCTTTCATCCCTGCTCACTGCATGTGCTGGGTCCCTGTGCCCATTGCTTCGCGAGAGGCTGGCTGCTCACTTCCTTCCTGGGCCCCTTCACTCCTCCCAACCAGGGGCTTGAGCAGACACTGATCCACGGACATCCCTACTAGCTCCAAAATGCCACGCCGGGCTTTAGCGACTCCTTCACCAGGTGCAGAGCAACTCCTGGCAGGCTTAGAGCAGGTCAGCACAAAGCCCTGCCTGGGACACAGGATGTGCAGGTGCGGCTAATGAAGATGCTGCTGTTGGATCTAGACATTGAACTGCAAGTGAAATACAATCTGTCCAGCCTGCTTGCTGGCTCCTGGGGTGGACAGCAGCTCCCAGAGATGCTCAGGAACCAGAGAATGGAGGTGGGAGGATACGGGCTACGCAGTTTCCTCCCAGAGAGGGCTCTGGGGATTGGAGTGAGAGACCCACTGAAGAAAGGGAAGGTGGCCTTGCTAAGGAGCTGGAGGGGGCTTCAGGAGATGTCGGTTCAATTCCTGACCCTAACGAGAGGCAGGAGAGTCATTCCAGCACTCCCTGCCTCAGTTTCCCCCCCCCCCCCCCAGTCAAATGGCGATAAGAATGTTTCCTTTGCCCACTTGAGCTCTTCAGGGCAGTGACTGGCTCTCGCTGTGCATTTGCACTGAGCCTAGTTCAACCCTCTTTGGGACATGTAGGTGTGACACTAAAGCAACACTAAGGAGGCAGTTGTGCAAATGTCACATGTAGGGTCACCACCCATCTGGTTTTCACCTGGACAGTCTAGGTTTCGGCTTGTGTGTTGGGGCGCCATTAGACAATCCCTGATGTCCAGGTTTTTTGATCGGGGAGGGGAGAAAGAGGCGGAGCAGGGGCGTGGCCTTGGGGGAAAGGCAGAGTAGGGGCAGGGCTTTGGGTACAAGGCAGAGAGTGGGCGGGACTTTGGAAAAAGAGGCGGAGCAGGGGCAGGGCCTTGGAGGTCCGGTTTCCAGCCATTAGAAAGTTGTCAACCCTAGTCACACAAGAGCCACTGGGTGTTAAATACACTCAACCCCGATTGACGCTAACAGCTAAGTAGATGCAGAGGAAGGGAGGCCGCTTTCCATTCTGAGTGGCAGTAGGGAAGACTAACCCGGAGCATGGCATATTGCAGAGCTGGTCCCAGCTACTCTGGGTCCGACGGTTGGCCCACACCCCCCAACCGCAGAGTCCCAGAGCCCCCGGCTGAATGCTGGTTTTGTCGTCCTGCAAAGCGCCTGGGCGCTTGCAAAAGACCATACAATCAGTGACCGCAGCAGCACGGCCTTTATGGGAAATCAGGGCATCCGGGGGCAGCCGTTTGCAAAGGCTCCAGGCGCGCACGCTCAAGGGTGCTCGTTAACACGAGTTAATTGGTAATCGCTTCATCAGAGGTAAGACGCTCTAGTGGGGAGCCAACCCCAAGGGACCCCCCCTCCCGCCGCTTGTTGAGGCCACACGAACCTGCAGCTGGGGAGATAATAATGGTCCTGTCCTTGTTGATTAAAACAGCAGCAGCTGCCTGGCCTCCCTCCACCCCAATCGGCCAGGGACATTCAGCTGCTCCTCTCATCTCCCCTTCCAGGACAGCAGCTGCTGTAGCTTTTACCCGGGGCTCTCTGCTCTGTGGGGCTTCGTTCGGCAGCAAAGCCAAAGGAAACCCATTCTGCAGCCAGTCATACATAGTCTGAGCGTCCTCCCGCTGCGCCTGTCTCCACGCCACGTTCCCAGCGAGAGGGCTCGCGTGACCCGGGTGTAGCGCATTTGCAAGAGGCCAGTCCCATGCTGTCGTGTTAGACAGGCCATGGTAGGGGCTGAGTGACTTGCGTGGAAGCTAACGTTACTTCTAGGCTGCCAGTTCAAATCCAGCCCAGGTGGGTGGCAAGCTGTGACCCAGGTGCCAACTGGCTGTGGGCACAAGGGGTGCCCAGGGTTTTCCAGGGATCCCCCGGGCTGGATATTTGCACAATAATTCACCAACGGGTGGCATGTGAGTTCCCTACCAAGAGCCCGTCGCCCACTGGTCGTCAGTTCTTGTGAAATGGTCAGGATGGATAATAGTGAAGGAGTTCTGTAACTCTACTGAAAATAGCATTCTTAAGATCTAGGAGTTAAGGACATGTCTACGCTACAAAATCAAGGCGACCTAACTTAGGTTGGCACCCAGTAATTACCTCGCTTGTGCACGTCTACACTTTGCTCCTTGTGTCAGCACTGTGCGTCCTCACCAGGAGCGCTTGTGTCACTTGTACTGTCAGTGTGGGGCATTGTGGGATGGCTCCTGAAAGCCAGGAACAGTCGACGTGAGCAAGGGGAAATATGGGACTGAGGGTCAAACTCCCAGGATTCCGCCTGCTCTATCCCATAATTCATCTGGCTCTTGTAGCCCATTCCATTGGTCATCATTAGATGACGGGAAGAGGAGAGAGCTGGTTATTGGTGGAGAGCATCTTCTGTTATTAAACTGGTTATTTAATTGCAACAAACAAGATCAGCCTGATCTATTTCTGTCTGTTACTCCTGGAAAGACAAAGGCTGAGTAACCAGAAATATCCCTTGCATGAATTCCCCCCCGCCCGTCCACCCCCAGTGGCATGACCACCAGTTAAAGTCCACTGGTCTGGCAGTTCCAGGAACGAAGCGACTGAATTAAAAGGGAGGAGGCTGCATTTGACTGATTGCTAAGCGCCGCCGAGTGTTCCCCGGTGATCTGTAATGAATGGTGACTCAGTTCCGCACCGTTCCAAGCTCACAAGTCTGCAGCTATTTTTAGTGCACAGGAACTTTAAAGAAAGCAGTAAAGCTCATTAACTCACTGCACAGGGTTTTAATTAGCGTTGCTTGGGTCTCCTCCACACTGTTCCCGGATGGAATTATCCTTATATAGAACCTTCCATCCTGATTCGCAATTAATTCAGCCCCACAACACCAGTGTGAAGTAGTGAAGGCGATAATATTATCCCCATTTTGCAGATGGGAAAACTGAGGCACACAGAGATCACCTGTATCTCAAGCTGCTGCCTCAACCACAAGCCCACCCACCCTCTCTACAAGCTCCTGTTTGATCCCTTTCACTGTTGCTGTGCAGAACCACATCCTGAGCTGAAACTGGGCTTTTCCAGCACTCAAAGGAAAATGACAACGACTGACAAAGAGTAGCTTCAGATGTGACGGGAGACCACTACAGGTCTGGTAAGTGCCCCATGAAAAGGGCATTCTCCTACTCGCCATAGCTGTATGAATTCAAAACGCAGAACCCCTGAACTTCAAGGGGTGATAGAGCAGGCCCCGAGGGAGCAGCTAGGACTGGGTTCGACTTGAGTTATGGGACTGGGACGGGGCTCCATTCCAAACCTTGCTGCAGAATTCTTGGGTGACGTTGGGCAGGTCATTCACGTGCCTTGTGCCTCAGTTTCCCCATCTGTAAGAAAGCATTATAAAACTTCCCTGCCTCCCAGGGGGTGCTGGGAGAGGACTTGAGAATCTAGGCTGGAAATCAGAGACACACAGGCCAGATCCTCAACTGGTCTAAACTGAGCTAGTTCCATAGACTTCAATGCAAGTCTGTAGATTGACACCAGTCTGGGGCCTCCAGCGCTGTCCACTCTCACCATGGGATTGAAAGACTCACAATACTGGGTGATTTACTTAAAGATCCAGCTCCTGGAGGCATGTGATTATGTGAGACTCTCAGCTTCCATTGTGAAAACCAGCCCACATAGCCACAGAGAAAATGTGACCTGAGTCCACCCTAACGGCTCAAAATGCAAAAGGAAATAAAAAGATCCCCAAATGTATCTATTTTTTAAAAAAAAATCTTCAAGATTTTAAAGTCAATTTCATGGTTTGGAGGTGGGGCCTACCTCGTGATCTTGGCTGTGGTGTATTGAAAACTCTGTTCAAATTGTAAGCTCTGGTTTTAAATTCTCAGGGGTTTTCCTGATCTTGCTTGCAGGCTGGGGGGTTCTGTAGGAAAGCATGCAATCTGGGCCAAGCAGCAGTCAGTCTGCAGCCAGCCAGCCAGCCCAGAGTAAAGTGGGTGAGATGTGCCTCACTGTGTAATTGAGCAGCCTGTTTTCTTTCTCTCTGTTTTTGGGTGCTTGTGTGTTATTGTTTTGGCTGCTCAGAAATAAAGTTGTATCTTGGTGAAACATTCCAGCAAGAGTATTTTATGTATTTTTATCTAACTTCTGTGTATGCCATGAACATAACATTGGTGAGACGGGAGCTGGCTAGCAAAGGATTCTTCTTATCTGCTCCCTTTAGTGACACAAACAAAGGTTTCACTCCTGTTGACTCCACAGGACTCCACAGCAATAGGAGAGCGAGCTGGTATCAATTCTGCCCTGTGTCTCATCAACAGGCTTATCACAGATGACTTCCATTGGCAGCACAGAGGCAGGGGTCACGGTGTTTCAGCAGAGGGCTACCGCACCCAGGGTGAGAGGTTGCGGTGTATACTGCAATTGAGCCCTGCGTTGCTGGCCAAAAGAATGCTCCTCTTTTCCTAGCTGGGATTTTCTTTACCCTCGTTGATTTAACATCTCCGGCATTTGCTTTACTCAAATCTGTGTGTTGCCATGGCCCCTTCAGATCACGTTTGCCCGGCGGACATTCAGGTGGGTTCAGACAGAAGGATCAGGCTGGGTATATAGGAACAGCCAACGAACGCCTAGCAGGGAATGAGCGTTTGCTGAGTTCTGGTGGCCCAGTGCGATGCGAATCTCTGGCTGAGGAAGGACTGAGAGTGTGGGGGGGAGTCACAGCTGGGGACCATTAGCTGCATGCATTCCTGGGACGCATTGGAATGTTTGAATGAACTCTCAGCCGTCCTTCCAGCGGGCTGGTTAAAAATAGGCCGAAGGGCGGTGAAAAGCGGCCGTGAAGAGCATCAGTGAGAACCGGCTGGAAAACCAGGAGCCAGATCCCAAGCTGTCACAGCTGGTACGCGGGTGTCACACACATGCAGTGTTGGAGCAGGAGGGTGGGGAGCATAGCGCAGAACCCACCTGCAGAGAAAGAAGGTGCAAAGCAAAGCAAACTTCACCTGCTTTATCACCTGCCCCTCGGCTGATGGGGTTTCCCAGAGAAAACCCCACCCTGCACTCACACCTACTCAGAGCTGCCAGTTCTCAGTGACACTTTGGTACTTTTCTTAAAGCCCCAGCTCCCGGAGTCATGTGCTTCCATGAGAATCTCAGCTTCCGTTTCTTTAAGAGAAGGGAGTTTTGAGTCTTCGTCGGTCTGAGGTAAAAGTTGACGACGTGACCTAGGTATGCCCCTTCAGGCTCAGGAACCAGAAGTCAAAGAAAAATAACCCCCTCCAAATATCTCATGATTTCTAAGCCAATCTCACGATTTGGGGATCTCCCAATTGGGCTTGCCTTTACTGCATGCTGCCTTGGATGGAGATCGGCAGCAAACACCTGGCTGACAGGTACGGTTGCCCAAAATGGCTAGGATCCACCTCTAAAATAAATAAATAATGAGAATCAGTTGGATCAGCCCAGAGGCACTAGCGGAGCTAATCCCACTCCCCTGCCATCCAGTGCCCGCATTTCCTCCTTGCAGAGCTCCCCACGAACAAGAGATTTATTAACACCCACTATGGGATCATTCGGCAAAGCCAACAAACAGGCAATACCAAAGATGGCAGTAAAGACAATATGGGAAATGGACATTTGGGGCTCATTAAGGGGACGGGGGAGGGGAATTCTGGGCCTCGTCCAGCATAGTCCTTTTTTGTGATGTGGTTGGCAAAGTGAATGCCCAGCTTAGAAGCGCCAGCCAAGCCTCTGAGTCGTTCCCTTGGCAAAGGGACAGCTGGTGAGCAATGCGGAGCGTTCAAAACCAACTAATTAGCCTAAGAGGTCCCGTTCATTTGCAATATCCGGCGCCCTGGGACTATGCCAGAGCTGGGATTTCACTGCATTCAGGGGAGGGAAACAGTGAAGAGCATGTGTCTCTCATAATGCCCTCTTCAAGAAACAGGCACCTGCTGGTTGAGAGGGAGTGTGGTCTAGTGGGTAGGTTGCTGGACTGGGAAGTCACGGGACCTGTGTTCTTTCCCCAGCTCTGCTGTAGGAGCTTGGGTAAGTCATTTACCCTCGCTGTGCCTGTTTGCCCTTTGTCTACTAGAATATAAACTCTTTGGGGTGCGGGCTCTGTGTTTGTACAGCACCTAGCGCCATGGGGCCCTGATCTGGGCTGGGTTCTCTATCTAAGCAAAGAGATTTCACAAGGGTGCTACCCCCGATTAATTGGGGAGGTTAATTAAACTGTCGGAAAACCAAAATATTTCAATTTGGAAATGCCACCACGGTGCCTCATGGGAAGTGTAGTTTGGGTGCCTCGTGTCCCTCTTCTCCTCCATAAACCTGGCTGCCCAGCCAGACTTCATCTCCCATGATGCACTATGGCCATGGCACTCCCATAAGACATTGCCTCCCCTCACCAAAAGGGTGCATCATGGGAGATGTAGTCTGACCAGGGACTCCAGCCTACAGAGGAGAATGGGAACATGAGGCATCGGAACTACAACTCCCATGAGACACCGTTGTGGTATTTCCAAATTGAAATATTTTGGGATTTGATTTTATTTTTTACAAAAAGTTGCAATTGACAGATTGTTTGAAAGTGGAAGGACCTGTCCTGTCCTCTTTTCGCCACGGGCCCTGCCCCCTGCGCCTCCTCTTCTGTCCTCTGCCCCCTCACCCCCAGGCCAGGCTGGAAGCTGGAGCCTGGCCTGGGTAAGAGAGGCCTGGGGAGCCTGGGCAGCTGTGGGGAGCTGTGGATGTTTCACCTGCCCTGGGCGGGGCATCCAGGGGGCGGGACATGGGCCGGGGCGGCTGCTTTCAAGCCGCCCCATCCCAGGCACATGAAGGGGCCTGGGCTCCCTGGCCCACCTAAGGCTTCCAGCTTGGCCGGGGGGCGGGCCTCAGGGAGAAAAGGAGGGGCGGGGCCATGGAGGGGCGGGGCCTCGTGACCCTCCTCCCCACTTTTAGGAAGAATCCATCACCCTGTTCAGAGACAAAGGGCAAGCGGCCCCTCAGTCAGGTGTAAACAAGGTCAAATGGGCCATCCCCTGCTAAGTGGCTGTTCATTGGCAGGAAAGGAGGCCTGGGCAGAACATCTACATCTGAGCAAAGAAACAGCCTGGGATTCCTGTCCACACAGCCTGCCTGTGGCTGTGCTCCCAGCTAGAGAGGGGGAGAGGACTATGGCCCCGTCTACACTACAGGCTTATATCGGTCTAACTACGTCACTCAGGGGTGTGAAAAATCTACCCCCCCAGCGCGATGTATTTATACTGACCTTTACCCCCGGGTGTAGCCAGCGCTATGTTGATCTGTCTGTAGTTAAGAAACTCGTTTTACTGATGGATCTAATCCCGCACGTTTGAATGGATCTGTCTGGGAAGCTCCATTGGTGGAAGCTGTCAGGCTGCAGCTCACAGGCAGACGCAGCTGGGAATGACCTGCGCGCTGGACTGAGCAGCCCGGACTGGAGGCGACAGCAGGAAGTGGTGTAAGGGCACAACTAGAGGGGTGACACAGCTACTCACTAGTCTGGATTGTACCCTGGGTATGGCACTTCCCCCCTCTCTCATTTCTGTCCAGGCCAATGCACACCAGGTCATTTGGAATCCAGCACCCCCCTGTATTTGCATGTGCAAATTAGGGAGCAGTGCCTTATTTGCATATGCAAAATGGGTGCATGTCCACTTCTGGTGTGGGCCAAGAGCAGCTGGAGGAGGGGGCGGATAGCTCATTAAGCAATCTCCTCATCTAAGCTCCCCATTTTGCTTTCCCCCTCTGCGCCACTGGAATGAGGAGGCCTGGGGGCGGGGGGTTTAGGCACCAATCAATAGACACAGAACCAGCTTCTCACTGAGAGCTCATAGTATAGATTCAATGCCAGCCTCTGTTAGCCTCAGCACATAGTCAGAGGCGCAGAAAACACAGTAGGTGTCTTTGCCTTGCTCTGCTCGGCGCTTTCCTCGCCCCGGTGGAGACGGATAGCCGTGTAGCCGTGTTCGTTAGCCATCGATGACATCTAATGGGGGCAATTAGCGCCCGACGGCTATTTGGACACGATTCGTTCCCTCTTCGGCTGCTCCGAGACACATCTGGCAATTTATCAGACGCAAACTGCAGGCCTCAGAGATTATGATCCCAGGCTGAGATAGCTGCTGTCTGCACGTCCGCCCTCGCTGGGCTCTAAAATACGCCTCTGCTTGTGAAACGTTCCAGAGAGGGACAGCTTTGCCGTGCCAGTCCCAGAGGGGACTATGGTGTCCATACAGAAGGGTGGGCTGGTGGCTTGTGTGTGGCTCTGGGAATCAGTCCCAGCTTCCTCTATGCCTAAGTTTCCATATTGTTAAAATGGACATAATAATTTCCCCCCTTTTGGCCCACGTGGTTAGCCAGTATCTGGGGTCTTGTGGATTTGTTTCCATTAGAAGGAGGAGAAAGTGATGATGGAGGCAGGTATTCCTTTGATGCAATCCTGTTTATTTGCCAAGAATGTACAAAAAAGTCCCATTTCCCTGAACACAGCAAGACATTTCTGTGCCCCCATCCCCAAGCCTCTTTCAGCCAGCACTCTGCCCAACAAGTGCTCTCTCCCAGGGTCTCACTCCCAGTGCTTCTGTGGCTGTCCTTGGCTTCCTGCCGCCCTCTCTCTGTGTGCTCCAATGTTGTCTGTGCTGTGTCTGCTCACCCACGCACAACCCCATCAAAGCCATATTCAGCCCTCTGCATTTGCATTCCCCCCCCCATCAGTGAAACCCTCTGCGCCCACATAGCTCGGCTCTGGACTGGCCCTGCCTGTGGCCTGTGTTTTTGCTCTCTTACTCCAACAGCGGAGCTTAACGGCTTCTTCCATTTATCCCCCGTAAAGGCCAGCTGTTACACCCACCCGATTCAACGAGGTTTCACCCAGCCCCCAGCATAACAACAACGGTGCAATGAACTGGCGGTTGTGTCTATCTGTGCCTACCTGCCCTCTACTGGACGGTATCAGAACAACCTGGCTGTGTGTCATGGGCCCTGTACAGCTTCTGTTTAACTCAAGGGTTGCTTTTGGTGCTGGCGGCTATGAGCTCTAACCCTGCTGTCGTTCTGCACTGCAGAGCGACACCCCCGCAGTTCTAGGTGGCCACACACACTACGCCCCGTGCGCTGGCTCAGTCAATGAGAGCTCGGGAAGTGCTTTGAGACCCTTGCCCAGGAGGAGCAATAGACATGCAGAATGTGCTGAGCGGGGCAGAGCCAGCCCGGTCCATTTTGTTGCCCTTCCCCCCGGGGGCGGGGTGCTCAAGTCGCTTAGTCTGAGGTCGCGGGACACTGGCCCCGTGTGCGATTTGCCCCCGTTATTGTGTTTGCAGAAATGGGGGGATCATTGAGGGGCAAACCCTGCCTGAGGTGGGCTCCCAGGGCTGGGACGGATTGAACTGCCGGGGGCCGGGAGAGGAGAAGGGGGCTGTTTCCACCCTAGTCTCTGGTTTTCTATGAGTTTGTGATGTCCGGGGGCAGAGGCGGCGGGGAGGGGAGGGGGGCTCCCACCTATTCCCTAAGGTTTAAAAACACAGAAAGCAAACGGCCCCAATTCCACTCGATCTAGGTACTTATCTGCCCCCCCCACCTCGCCCGCATTACCGCAGTACATGTCTTACTGTATTCACCCGCCGCCCCACTGCCAGGCTGGACGATTCTCCCCATTGCACAGCTGGGGAAACTGAGGCACAGAGGCTACGGGACTGGCACACCGGCTATGGCTGAGCTAGGAACTGACCCCTGTGAAGATACAGGATGGAAGGTGCAGCAGCGAAGACAAGAGAGAGAGATTTGAGTGAAAAAAGCCCGCTCCTCCGCTGCTGTGACAGTCCATAGAGCTCCACCAATCTACACCAGTGGGGGATCTGGCCCACTGACACCGATGCAGCTACCCCAGTTCACACCAGTGGGGCATCTCTCCCTTGCTGTATCCAGGGCAGACTTCAGGGGTTCTCTGCCTAACACACAGTGCAGGCTGTCCTTCAGCCAGAGCACATGTCCAGGTTTGGATCCACACTGAAGCCAGAGATTTTAATTCCAGGACGAAGGGCCCACCACCAACTCCAGTTATGACGAGAGGCAAAGCTCCCTGCACCCGAAGGGCAGCGCGAGAGATTCCCAAAGCCTCACGGTCTGCCGGCTTTCCCCATCAACCTGGGCTGGATCTGACCCAGAAACAAAAATGGGGGAGGAGAGCGTTTCTGGGCCCCTGGAGGGCTGGGGATTTCCAAACGTGAATCGAATGATGAGATTTCCACGGGGCCTTGTGCCGTGGCCTCCCAGCATTTCCGGCAGTAAATTGTACTGGCGGGGTCAAGTCCTCTCCAGGCGTCTGGCCAGATTCACAGCAGAAGTTGCGGAGCCAGCCTTCCTCAGCTGCCAAAGGGGATTGGTTTTCCTCCTGGTGTTCACAGGAGATCTCTGGGAGCCCACCCATTGGGTTAACACTTGCCACTCGGAGGGCGAGCGGAGAGGCGCCTGCGGTTTGGAGAAGACTTCAGGAGAGTGTGCAGTGCTCCGGAGATTGCGGGACGGAGCCAAGCAGTGGGGGTGCAGGGCTTTTGTTCGTATTATTGGCACTCAGTCCTGCCCCACGGCCCCCTGCTAGCCCAGCCCTGGGCTCCCCACCCAGCTCAGCTGACACCCCTCAATCCTGATCCACAGCCTCCCCCACCCCGCCCATTTCTGCCACTTTCACAACTTTGCTGCTGTATCTCAATCTTGACTAAATGTTAGAGCTGCAAAATTCGGATCTGGCTCCCCCTTTTCTAAGCCAGGGGCAGCCCAGGCTCTGCGGCTGCCCCTTGCTCCTGACCAGTTGCCCAACCTGCTATTCCAGCCCCTTGAGCAGAGGCTGCTAGCCACACCCCGGGGTGGCCAACCGGGGAGGCGGACGAGTCGGGCTAACCCTTCACCCCGAGACACAGCCCAGGGGATCTGATCTTCCTCAGCCTGCACCTGGTGGTGTCATTTACTGCAGGGCTACGTGGGAGTGAAGTGCCACCCCGGGTGGGCGTGGAAACAGCCGATCTGTGGCACTTGGAACAGGTGCCAATGTCTCCCCAAATACCAGGCGGGGAAGGGTCAGGGCCCCCGTGCACTAGCCTGGCACATCACCTAGAACCCACCCGCCTGGGCCCTGCGCAATGGGATACGCCCACCTGGGGATGGGTCAACTGGCTTGGAGTCATGAGCTGGCTGGGCGGAGGAGGGGCTGGGGGCACGGGGAGGGATATTGGAGAGACACAGGCTGGGAGGGGGGCTGGGCAGGGCAGGGCCGAGACGCGTCCCTTCACCCTCCCACCAGCCTCCCAGTCTGATGGGGAAGGCATTCTGGTCCTCTGATCGGCTCGTCGGCCATCCCCCTCCCCGTCACCAGCTGCAGCTCTGAGGATGGGACAGGTTTACGGGCCCCCAAATGGGGGCATGGCTGGGAGGGCGCTTTTTGCCCACGGCCCGTCTGCACCCTGGCCACGGCCCACGGAGGGCAGTGGGGCAGGACCACAAGCGAGGGCCAGGGGGGATTTTAGGCTGTTGTCCCAGCAGCCAGGACACTGGGAGTGATTCATCCCTGCGTCTCTTCAGTCCAGGGTTGGCCCGGCCCCCTGAGGGCTGCTCTAAACTGACCCCCTGTGAGTGCAGGTCCGCCCTGACCACCCCCTCTCCTGCCCCAGCTCTGTCCTCGCCCTGTCCTGGAATGCCCCCAGTGCCCAGGGCTGCTGTGGAGGTGGCATAGGGCAGAACTGTATAGGGTCCACTGCCTCTTATACCCTGCTCTGGGGGGCACGAGTGCTCTGGAGCATGGCAGAGGTTCGATCCAGACCACATCTCGGCGGGTTTCCCAAAGAGGCCTGTAGCAGTAATCCCAGATCATCCCCCGGACGCTTTAACTGGCTCGTTAGCTGGCTCCTGGCATCTTGAGCAGCGGCTCCCCTCCATAGGGCCTTGGGGGGGGAAGGGAGAGGTGGAGTGGTGGCAGCGGTGACTCAAAAACCACTTTGCTTCAGAGGGTGGAGAATGGGCTCTGAATCTTGTTGGGAGTGTTTGATGCACAGATACTACAGTGATGGGCAGATTAGAAACATAGGAAATGCTAGACAGGGACAGATCCGTGGTCCATCTTGTGCAGGGTCCAGTCTCCAACAGGGGCCAACACCAGCTGCTTCAGAGGAAGGTGTAAGAACTCTGCAGAGGCAGTGATGAGCTAACGTGCCCCCAGGAGAAGTTTCTTCCTGACCGCCAATGGTTAAAGGTTGGTTGGTGCCCTGAAGCATGAAGGTTGATATCACCGCCTGAACTCTGAAGATGGTTTTAATCCTTCTATTTTTTCCCCTGGCTATCCCTATAACTATCCAAACTTGGTGTTAATCCTGCTAAGCGCTGAACCTCAATGATATCATGTGGCAATGAGTTCCACAGGTGCTGTATGGAAAAGCAGTTCCGCTTATCATTCTGAAGTGAGACAATGGTGGCCAGAAGTTTGGGGGAGGCAAAAGTGGCTGCTCCCACAATTTGGGGAGGTTTCCTATAGAACATGAAGGACTAGACACCCTGCTCCCCTTCATCTCGCTTCGATCCCCGCTAACAGTGAGAGTTTCCTGTCCTTGTTGATTGGAACTTTCTGTGGGCTCGATCTTGAATGGTGCTGCAAGCGGCCAATGATGTCGGGGGGTGGGAGGGAGTTTGCAGGTGTTGAGTGCCCGTCTGGATCTGGCTCTGCATTTGCTGAGACTGCAGCTGGCGTTTCCATGAATGCAGCATGGCACACTGAATGGGCACCAACCCAGCGGGGCAAAAGAGTTGCGACACCACCTCACTGCGGCGATATGCACTGACTGACCGGGGGATTCTGTGCCCTCCTGGGTCAGCAGGATAAGTCTCACCACCAGAACGTGTGGGTGGCATTGGCAAACCCCTTCAGCTCTCTCCGCTTATCAATCAGCCTCCTTTAACAAGCTGCGTGGGAAGACAGGACCCATCTCCCCCCGAGGAAGGGGGCTTTCTTTCATTCTCAACGAACACAGCCTGGTAACACCCCAGCACCACCATGGCATGGAGACCATTTATCTTCCTGGGCCTACACCAAGGCTGGTAAGCACTGGAGCTGAGTGAGAGCTGAGGCCTCTGAAAAGCTCCGCATTGGTGCCGGAGATAAACCCCCAGCTAGAGTCCACCTCAGCGTGGGGCTGCAGGCCGTGGATATGGGAAGGGAGCTCCAATCCGGCACCCTGCCCAGCCCCCCAAACGGCTGCCTGTTTATCCGCAGTGCGTGGCTTAGTGGAGAGCCCTCCGGGAAGAAGATGGCAAAGAGAGCAGCCAATCTGGATTAAGGTTGCTAAAAAAAGCCCCCGCGTCTCTCCCCGGAGGCTCCTCTAAGGCGCTTAGGGGAGGAAAGGGGGACTTACAAAGAAATCTCCTCTCGTGGTTAGTAAGCGGTGTATGGAGGAGGTGTATGGAGTTCTGCTGGGAAGGACCCTCCATGAAGGGCATGGGCGGTGCCTCGGCAGCAGGGACAGGACCCACTGCTGGGCGACGCACAGGGCTTGCAGGGATAGCAACAGCCCCTCAGTCCGTTGCCTGCTGTCTTTTCAAAGGGCCCTTGTGGGAGCCAAACACCTGACTCCCAGTGAAAGACAGGCCACGTAACTCCACTGGTTACTCCCAGCCAGGGTTCTCCTCTCCATCTGGCCGAGCCCTGACTCAGCTGAGCTTTAGCCATGCTGCCGAGGTCGCCTGGAGAGGGTTTATTTCCATTTTATTTATTATCTGGGCACCTTGGCGTGGGGAAGAGGACGGGCCAGGCCCTGAGTGCACGTCAGTAGCCTTGCTGCTCGGTTTGCTCAGGGTACCTTCTTCTAACGAGCGCACTGATCTCCGACAGAGCCTGGTTGTGGCTACAATACAATGATTATTATCATGGTCGCCCCCAGAGGCCTCACCCAAGATCATGACCCCCTTGTGCCAGGTGCTGCACAGACAGTAAGAGCCAGTGCCTGCCCAAAGAACTGACACTCCAAATAGCCAAGGCAGACAAAGGGTGGTACTGGGGAAACTGAGGCACAGAAAGGGGATGTGACATGCCTGAAGTCACCCAGTGGGGACTGGAACCCAGACCCCTGCATCCTTCCCACGAGACCACACTGCTCTTACAGGTTGAGATGCTGCTAGATAAGGTTGCCACCTGCCCAGGTTTTCCCAAGCTTGGCCCTTGATTGAGGGAGCTGCCCTGGGAAATCTCCATGTCCTGGGACATGAAAAGCCTCAGGTTTTGCCAGTCACCCCCATGGGCTCCCCCAGCTCCTAATGGCTGCAGAGCGGTGTGCCTGCAAACAGGGAGCTCTGGCTCTGGAGTGCCGCCATGGGGCAGCTCAGGATCAGTGAGCAGGGCAGGGGGAGCTCAGGGGGGCAGTGCCCAGTCACTGCCACACAGGTACCCGCTGCAGGAGGGTCACTGCTGGGGGGAGTGGGGTGGATCCGGCTGGCGCTGTGTGATGCTTGGCGAGGTCAGTGCCTGGGGCATCCCCAGGGGCTGGTGCCCTCTCCCGGGGTGCAATGGGGAGACAGTACCCGGGGGAGGCAGGTGGTATCTGGGGGTGTATGGGGCAGATGGATGTCCCAGAGTTTTGCACCTCAGAGATGGCCAGCCTACCCCGAGAGGCTCTTCCATCTCTAGACAACGTTGTCTCTGTAGACGAAGTTAAAGATCCCTCTTCTCTCTCCCCCCGACAGCCGGTCCCTCCAGTGGAGAGGTGCGTTGTGGTGAAAGGAGGCCCAGGCCCTGCCCGCACTGTCCCTGTGACAGCGCTTCTGCCTCCAGCGCTGTCTACGGAGCCTGGCCAGCACCAAGCCCATGTCAGTGCCGGGAGCCCTTCCTGGAAGGAGTCTCAGCCAGAGGGCTTGTTTCGGGGCTTGCTGGAGGAACAAGGCATGGGTGATTTGTGGAGGGTGCAGTAACTGGGGTGGAAATCCAGGTACATGGCACCTACCAACCCTTCTGAGCACCGCTAGCCTGCCACAGGCGAGCTCACACCAGGCACTGGGCTGGCTACCTGGGGCTCCCTCTCTGAAGTGACAGCGCCATGGGGAGGGATATGAATCAGCAGCAGAGACAGAGGAAGGTGTCTCGGTGCTGGCCTGCCCCCTAGTGGCAAAGATTATTCCATCCTAGAGGAGCACCTTTCGTCTTGGCCTCCTTCTCCTTCAGCTTGGTCCCACGGACACAGCACCGGTGTACCAGGGAGGGCCTTCCGCTCACCCGCTGCTAGACACTCCAGAAGGCTGGGTCCATCGGTGGCTATTAGCCAAGATGGTCAGGGATGCAACCCCATGCTCTGGCTGCCCCTAGCCTTTGAAGGCTAGAAGCTGGGAATGAGCGACAGTGGATGGATCACTTGATGATTCCCTGTTCTGTTCATTCCCTCTGGGGCACCTGGCACTGGCCACTGTCAGATGGACCTTTGGTCTGACCCAGTCTGGCTGCTCTTATGTTCTTCTTTCTTATTAACTCCCCCAGGGATCTAATGGGAGACTGGAGTAGCTCCTTAGGAAGAGGGAAGTAGGGACCTAGGACCGGGAGATCCAGCTGAGACACCCGTCTAGGGGCAGTGAAACTCAGGTGGAGGTTGATGTATTCTTGCTTCGGGGTCATTGACAAAGCCACACCCCCAGGGAGGAGGAAAGGCAGGATTCTTAGGTGGCACCGAGTGAAGGGTCAAGTTGGTGTTGGGTCTAGTTCTGAGCTCCTCACCCCGGAAGGCTGCAGGCACTGCCCTGAGATACAAGGAAGGCAAGCGCTTTGCCCGGCAGGGTCCGCACTGCTGTGACAGGGCTTTGGCTGGAACCGCTCCTCTAGGTATCTTTATACCACCCCTGCTGGGGAGGGCGGGGGGTTGTCCCTGGTGTCAAATGATGCTTCTGAACCTTCTGGCTTTTCGCAGGCCCCAGAGTGCAGCCAAATCCCAGGAAGGATCAGAGCCCGGGTCAAGGGGATGATATACTTGGCTTCCCCTAGGCAGGCCTGCTCCGGCCCCACCCCCAGTCAGACAGGCTCCCTGCTAAGTCGGTGCTGCATAAGGATGCAAAGAAGCCACTAGTGGTTAAAACAGAGGACTGGGAACCGGGACACCTGGGTCTTATTCCTGACGCTGCCACTGACTAGCTATGTAAGAACAGAAGAACGGCCATACTAGGTCAGACCAAGGTCCATCTAGTCTGTATTCTGTCTTCTGCCAGTGGCTAGTGCCAGATGCCCCAGAGGGAATGAACAGAACAGGGAATCATCATGTGATCCATCCCCTGTCGTCAAGTCCCAGCCTCTGGCAGTCAGAGGGTTCGGAACACCCAGCGCATGGGATTGTATCCCTGACTATCTCGACCAATAGCCAGGGATGGCTGTATCCTCCAGGAACTTGTCTACCGTAGTTCTTTTTTGAACCCAGTTATATTTTTGGCCTTCACGACATCCCCTGGCGATGAGTTCCACAGGTTGGCCGTGTGTTGTGTGAAGAACTACTGTCCATTAATTTCATTGGGTGACCCCTAGTTCTTGTGTTCTGTGAAGGGGTAAATAACACTTCCCTATTCACGTTCTCCACACCAGTCATGAATTTACAGACCTCTATCATACCTTAGTCAGCTCTTTTCTATACTGAGCCGTCTCAGTCTTTTTAATCTCCCCTTATATGGAAGCTGTTCCGTATCCCTCATCACTTTTGTTGCCCTTCTCTGAACCTTTTCCAATCCTAATATATCTTTTTTGGGATGAGGCAACCGGAACAGTATCCAGTATGGCCCTTAGAATGGTCGCTGCCTTTCTCCGTGCCTCAGTTTCCCCAACTAAACAGGGATGCTACCACTTCGCGATCTTGCCAAAGAGCTTTGAGATCCTCAAATGGAAGGTGCAGCATGAATACGAAGCATTACAAATTAGATGGAAGTAGTGGATAGGATGAGTCATGGAACCGGCCAGTAAGGTTCAGACACTGATGGCCAGAGAGACATTGATTCAGTTATTTATATATTGTTCAAACTTATTCCGCCTGAAACAAGCTAAAGAACAACCTTAAGGAGGACTAGGAAGACCTGGGTGGAAGGTTTCGTGTGTCTTATAGTGCCAGTAATACGGGGAATATGGATACTGCTATTGTAGTTCGCAGAAAGAGCCGCATTACTTCAAATGTCTCTAGGCCAACTGGCTTAATGGCTTTGCAAGGCCCTTTGAAGCTGCAAAGCTCTAAGTGCTCAGCATTGTGACTTCCGCTGATGTGTTCAAGGGCAGATTAAGGGAATTATATCGGCTGCCTGGAGAGGGATAATATGCTGGGGATTGCTAGACGTGAAGGAATGTGGTGAGAGGAAGGGTTTGCAAGAATACAGCTAGGAACGAATGAATTGGGGTCACACAAGAAAAAGTGGCATTTGTTCCTTCTCAGCTGTGGCCTCCTGCTGCTTCTATGGTGGTGACACTGATCCATGTAGGTGTTGATTGAAGGAACCAATGAATAAGCCTCCACTCGGCTTGTAGGTGTTTATTGAAGGAACCAATGAATAAGCCTCCACGCGGCTTGAGTCCCAGCTTTGTCTCCCTTGTTTACCAGGCTTCACACCTTGCCTGGAATGGTACTTAGCTCCCAGATACACCTAGTAGCTAGATAATGTACTGCAAAAAAGATAGGGAGCAGCACTCATCCCTCGCACTGACATAGGTTCCTCATCCCCATACTTTGGTAAGCTGATTGGCGTGTATGTGCAAATGCATGAGTGCATACCTCTGCTCCCTGCCGGCTGGGGAAAAACCTGTGTGAGTATTATCTCCCCCGCTAGTGGCAGGAGGCCTACAGCACAGAAATGCCTGACTGCTGCTGACAGCTCCTCCTTCACCGTAAGTGGTAGCGGTTTGGAGCCAAAGCTCTGTGGCTCTGTCCTCCTTGCCGCAGCAGAGCACAGTTGACAACAGGGATGTTTAACCACCTGGAGCTCACGGGGGTCCTTCATCAAGTCAAAATGTCTGAGAGCTTAAAAAGGGGACAGTACCTGCCCGTGAAACCCAGGCTCTCAGCTGCCCTTGCAGCTGTCTCCAGACAGAGTGAAACCCCTGGAATCTGATTGCAGAGATATTAAAAATAATCTCAAAGCAAAACCGAAAAGGGTTGAAATGTTTCAACGTGGTCAAATCGAACCATGTCGACGTTTTGCCATGCAAAAGTCTGTTGAAACAGCCACGGTCCCGCCCAGTGTTTTGACGTTGATGAAACCGCATTTTCCCACCGGAAAACCAGTCTGGCGAAAGCTTTCCCACCAGCTCTACGTTGTAATGGTGATGTCGACAAGGGGATGGAATCGACTTCCAAAGGGGAAATCTCAACTTCACCCACCTTTTGTCCGGCCTGGAGCCTTCCACAGAGAAGCAGGGGGTGGACTGGATAACGCACTGGGTCTCTTCCCTCCCCAGCTCCTCCAGTGACTCATCCCTGGGATTTCTCTCCTCTTGTGGCTTTGCATTTCAAATGGGAACCTTCAGCCACTGACTCCCAATTATGAAATGACTCACCGCTTCCCAGGTTCCTCCGGCCCTGCGGGGAATTAAATTAGCAAACCATGTGCTTGGAATAGGGAGTGCCTCATATACACTTCTCGAGGGGCCCCTCCGCACAAAGCAAAGCCCAGTGCCCCACATGAGCCGAGCGAGAATTAATTAAACGGGTGTGCATTCAATTTCACAGCAAACTGAGTCCCAGGGCTCACTGTAGGGCTGCCAGTAGAGTAGTAACATGTAGCAACTGGCCACAAGAGGGTGCCCAAGGCCTGCTCTACCTACCAAGTACGTCTGTCAAGTTGGTTTTGTTTCTTTCAGGGGCCAGATTGATTCAGTGAAGAGGGGACGAGCCCAGGGAAACCGTACGGCTCCCTCTGCCAGAGTAAAGGACCACATGACACTCTTTAGGATCAGCTTGTATTTTTCAGACAATTGACTTGGTTTCTTTCAAATCAGGCCCTGAGTAGGTCTCGGAATATTTGTGCTTTATTCCTGGGCATCACGATGGTGAGAACATAGGCATCGCCGGACCGGATCAGACGCTGGGTCCATCTAGAACGGATGGTGGTGCTGGTGAGCTGGAGAGGATAGAATTGTTGGAGAGGTTTGGGGAGGGGAGAATTGATGTGGGGGCCCAACTGATGTGGCACTGACATTACAGACAGAGAAATGGCATCAGGTTTGAATGTAAAGGCCTCATTAACTTGGCCAATTATACATATAAAACATCCCATATCTCCTTAAATCTTTCTAAGTTCTCACCCTAGGCCACATCCTGTGGCAGTGAGTTCCACAGTCTGCTTTTGCATTGAGTGACATTTTTTTCCCTTGACAAATTTGCTATTTTTCAATTTCATTGGATGTCTCCTTGTTCTTGAGCCAGCTGCTCCTCCCCCTGCTGGTAGAGCTATGGAGAACAGAGAGAGGTTAAGTGACTTCCATGCCAGAACCAAACACAGATCCTGACTTCAGTTCCCCTTTTCTAACAGGTGAAATGCAGATGTATCAGTCTCACCGCAGTGCCTAGAAACCCCAATCAGCTTGAACGTCAGTGAGCGAGGCCCTGTACAAACACACAGTTGGAGACAATGCTTGTCCTAAATTGCTCACAGTCTAAAAAGACAGGACAGCCAGAGCGGAAATGAGTTGCCTCCTAGGTCACAAGCCAGTGGAAGGGATGGGACTAGAATAGAGATCTTCATTCCCAGGCTACTACCCTATCCACTGGACTATGCTGCCTTCTTTGATGGGTAGGTTTGAATAGGATCTGTTGAAAGAGATGAAAGCTCTGCATTTGTAAATAACAACAGGGAGACACTTTTGGAAACTGACCGATATACATATGATCAATCTCACAGCTTCCTGTGAAGAGTGGCAGGAGAAAACCTACTTAAATGAAAGAGAAACCCAGTTCCTCGGGTCTGATTTGCCTTAACCCTTAGCCCTTTGTTAGTTGCATTTAGGAGGAGACGGAGTTTGTGTGTGTCAGTGTTGGCAGTGGAACTTGGTTGGATCCCCCTGAGCAAAGGGGAAGGATTTGGGGAGGCTGAATCCCCTGTGCACAGCTCCGTGGGGACCTCCTGCTCAGCAGCCTGCAAAGATGGGGGGCAGGAGGGGGCTGGGAGCTCTTCCCTCCCTGGGATCCTCTGGTTGAGCTCTTGGGAACCTGGATCCTGCGGTCCAGCTCCTGCTCTTGCTGGACTCAATGGCAAAATAGAGCAGGATTTCACAGCTTCATGCATTTCAAAGCCCAAAGGGAGGATTATGTGTAACCCCGACTTGTGATTTCCTCATCCAGCCCATAACTTGTGTGCGAGCGACAGCATCTCTCTTAGACAGACGTCCAGTGCCGGTTCAAAGACTCCCAACGATGGAGCAGCCACCCGTCCCTAGGAAAATTGCTCCAACAGAAGAGGAGCATTAAAGCAAATTGCCTCTTTATTCCCCCGTGGGGAAATTCCCTTTTGAACTCCTCGAGAAAGCAGCACAGCTATCCGCACATTGCGATTAGACAGCCTGCGCTCCTATGAGCCAGCACCAGGAAAAAGCTGCATGTGGGGTTAACCTATTAGAGGAACCACTGCTAATTATCAGTGGGAATCAGTGAACAGAACTTGTCGCAATTACACTACCAGAGCGTGGGGGTCTGCAAGTGCCCATTTCTAATGGGCCTCATTAAGCCCCATCAAACTCATATCGCAGGTTAAGGACTTCTCCATTTTTCATAACTGCTTTTAAAGGGGGAAAAGGGTGCTCTGGCCCCTGCAATTAGGGAGGCAGTAGGGACAAGGAGGAGTGAATGGGAGATCTAATTTTCAGGCTAATGAGGGATAACAAGCACCAGGCGCCTCCTTGCTGCTAGGAACCCAGAAGGATCTGTCTTGTCTCTTCCCAGATGAAAGCGATGCTGCCCCATGCAGATCCAAGGAAACCAAGGTGACCAGGCTCCTGTCAGAAGAACGGATCGTTTCTGGAAGAGACGATGATAAGCGTGGGGCTGTTTTCTTGGTGTCTTGTAGCTGGCGTGTAAACAAATCCGGGGTAACTGCATTAACCTGTGTTCAGAAAAAGCTTTCCTCCCACAGTGTCTCCTGCCATAAGATTAGAACCCAGCGGACCAGAGAGTGGTGAAATCTTGCAGCTAGCATCTTAGCACGCCTCCTTCGTGGGGGGGCATTGATCATTGTTCTATTGCATTCGTGTAAGGGAAGTGATTATTCCCCTCCATTCGGCACTGGTGAGGCCACCTCTGGAATATTGTGTCCAGTTTTGGGCCCCCCGTTACAGAAGGGATGTGGACAAATTGGAGAGAGTCCAGCGGAGGGCAACGAAAATGATCAGGGGGCTGGGGCACATGACTTACGAGGAGAGGCTGAGGGAACTGGGATTGTTTAGTCTGCAGAAGAGAAGAATGAGGGGGGATTTGATAGCTGCTTTCAACTACCTGAAGGGGGGTTCCAAAGAGGATGGATCTAGACTGTTCTCAGTGGTGGCACATGACAGAACAAGGAGTAATGGTCTCAAGTTGCAGTGGGGGAGGTCTAGGTTGGATATTAGGAAACACTATTTCACTAGGAGGGTGGTGAAGCACTGGAATGGGTTACCTAGGGAGGTGGTGGAATCTCCATCCTTAGAGGTTTTTAAGATCAGGCTTGACAAAGCCCTGGCTGGGATGATTTAGTTGGGAATTGGTCCTGCTTTGAGCAGGGGGTTGGACTAGATGATCTCCTGAGGTCCCTTCCAACCCTGAGATTCTATGATTCTATACGCAGCACTTAGTCAGTCAGGGATTGAAGCCCGCTGTGCTAAGTACCGTATAGAGACAGCAGGGAAAGACGGTGCTTGCCCTGAAGAGCCGGCATACTAAGCAAGAACGCAATGTCGAAGAAGTCCCTGCTCATTCTTGCCCTGTGGCAAATGGCCTGGTGGCCTAGGGTTATGGCCCTGGGTCTGGTGACACTAGAAGGCCGGTGTTCAAAACCTTGGCATGCCCTGGCAGTGAGGGCTACAAGGTGCTTTGAAAACCTGCCAGGGTGTCTACCTGCATTGTTAGGTGCCTAAATACCTTTAAAAAGTTGGCTCTTACCTGCTCGGGGCCTCATTTCCCCACCTGTACAATGGGGATAATAGCACTGTTTTGCCTTATGAAAATTGCAAGGCTTGGACGGTGGAGCGGTGGTTTTCAGGCTGGGGTCCCCAGACCCCTGGGGGTCCCCAGACTATGCCTAAGGGGTCCACTGGGGTCCGCACCTCCAATCGACCTGAACACTGGTTTTCGACCTGGGGTCCGTGGCCCTCAGGGGGGTCCCCAGACGGTGTTTAAGATTTCCAAAGGGGTCCGCACCTCCATTCGAAATGTTTTAGGGGTTGGCAAATGAAAAAAGGTTGAAAACCCCTGGTCTAGAGGGGGGGGGGGGGGGGGGGCTACAGAAGTACCGTAGACAGACTGTATTTCACTTATAAGCCAACAGGGATATATTTAAAGGGAACAATAGCTATGTGCACACAAAACGTGGATTTAAAATATTAATATTCAATATACAACATGCATTACTATTCCTCTGCCAGCTGAGGTGCTTGAGTGAGCAGGCCCTCGATTTGCATGTGGCGGTTGGGGGAGGGCAGAGTTTCCGAGCAGAGGCCGTAGCCTCCCCTCGCCATCCTTGTTCCGACAAGACCCCAGCCTGCTCACCTGCAAGTACATTGCAAGGCCTGTTGTGACCCACCCTTTTTTTTTCAGAAGGGGAAGGCTGCGAGGGAGTTCAGAGGATCTGGGATTTTGGTGGGGGTGTGGTCTGCATTTGCTAGCACTGATTGGCCGACATATTATCTTGCTGTGTTCATGGAAAAGACCCCCGAGTTTGACAGCTGGCATGCTACGGAGCTGGGTGCATTCGAAATGTCTGTGTGACGATGGGTGTGTCTGCACAGCAATCACCGGGTGCGACTGCCGCGTGAGCTAACATAGCTGAGCTAGCAGGCAGCGTGGTCCTGGCTGGATTGGGCCCAGGATATTAAAGTGACAAGGTGGGGGAGGTAAGGGCTTGTCTCTCTCCCCAATAAAAGATATTATCTCACCCCCCCTTGTCTCTCTAATACCTGGGCTAGCGCAGGGCCTGGAGCAGGGACGATACAGCAGCGTGAGTTTCAGCACCGGCTAGGTCTGCCAGTTCTGGGTGGGTTTGGCCAGGCAGCGGTGGAGCTTACGCTGCCACATCTTTCATTGCTCCTGGACCCGAGCTAGCCAGATTAAGCTCCAGTGGCAATCCCACCTAGTGACTGCAGTCTAGACATGCCCTATGTCTGTCCGCAGGCACCATCACCACAGTAGCTAGGCACTGAAAGAGAGAGAGAGACACAGTAATAAACAGCATTTTAAGTTAATAAAGCCGAAATAATTTTCAAAAGAGTTGACGTACATTTTCCATTTAGCAAAACCGGAAGGGTCAGTTTCACGTTGCTCCTCGTTGATGTCACTTTCTGGCTTACAGGTGTTTAGCACAGAGAAACAATGACCGAGCAGCCGCGGGCCGACTGCTGCCGGGGAAAGTCAAAATGTTTAAAAAGCCACCAGTTCTTATTGATGCTTTAAAAAAAAAACCATTAAAACATTTCTCTTCCTATCAGGTTTGATGACCCCTTCCCACCCCGCCATTTTTAAAAACAACCAGTTTCTTTGACCGTGTCTCTTTGAAGTCTCTCTTTTTTCAAGGGTAACGTGACGGCTCCTCTTGCTGAACTCATGCGCAGTCGTGTCAGCACAGCTCCGTAAGTCGCGGCATCACCGTTTGGCGGGAGGACCAGAGTTTATTTCATGTGAGACCGTCAGCACAAAGGAAAGCACCAGTCTCCCTTGCCATCTGCTGCCTGTTGCTCGGGTGGGTCTGATTCCAGATGGCCCAGGCTAAGAGGAAACGGGCCAGGCTGATGATTTCCTAGACACAATGCAATAATAATAGCAACTCCCGAGAGGAAGGAGACTCTTTGGCTGCTGTGAGACTGGATTCTTCTATGTTTGACCAACAATTCATGTCTGTGACCCTGAGGAACACATCTGGTACTGGGCAAATGATGGGTGAAATTCGGTCCTGCACCTCTTGGAAGTGACTTTAATTTTTTGGGGCCTTTAACTGCTACTGCCATAGAAATGTTTATGACTAAGAATAGTTAGAGATACAAATAATTAGGCACCTAGGACCAATCACACGCAGTGAGCCGGAAATCTTGATTAGAAGATAGTGGATGTGAACAGTTCTTCCGCCATCTCCGGTCTGACAGTTGTCCAAATTCCAACTATATTAGTGTTATACATTTTAAGCCCAGAAAGGATCATTAGCTCACTAGCACCATGGGGTCTGGTCCATAACAGGGGCTCTTTGATGCTTTCGACTAGTCTGATCTCTTGTATAAGAGACTTTCCAGAGCTTTCTACTAGTCTGATCTCTTGTATAAGAGACTTTCACCCAGCCACCCCTCTGTTAAGGCCAGTAACTTGTATTTGACTAAAGCATCTGTGATGGACTGATATATGATCTGTATCAAATCGTGGCCTTCTGTGAGCAGGGTGAGATTACCTCCCTCCCACCCCCCAGCAGCCTGGTGGAAGCCCCATCTACCAGTTATGGGATAGGGGAATCCAGGCGCTCCCACCCCACCAGGTTCTGACTGAGGGGCCTTCTTGAGTGCAGGAGTCGGCTACGCGCAGCTTGGCTAATGCTCTCCCCTCGACTTTTTCCTACTGCTCCGCCCCTCTCCTTGGGGTGTATCGTGGCTGGCGGTTGACCCCGGAGACCTGGTGCATGGGTCTCAGAGGGGTAGGGAGTCCCGGCCCCGGGCAGCAAATCTCCTTCTTGGAATGCCTTCCTGGCATAGTCCCTCTGCAGCAGCGCACGCAGGTCTGCCTCTCTCTGCCCACCGCCCGGCTGTGCTGAAGAAACGAAGTCCTTCCTCCACCTGGAACATGCCCAGCCGGCCTGCTGGGGCAGGGCTTCCCAGACCCAGAGTTGCTCCTGACCCTCCAGTGGGGGGTTTTCACCCCATCACAAGTTCCCTGGCCATCATTAGCACTGGTTTTAAGAACAGCCATGAGCCAAGAAGCAGAAAGTCCCATCCTCCCATTCCATCGATCTAAACGATATTAAAACAACGTCATCTCGGGCTGTTAAGGAGCCGATCCTGTCCTAACAGTCCCCACCACCACCAGGTAAAGAAACACGTCTTAAGGTGTGTAAAGAAAACGTTGTTTGATAGAATTCTGTCGGGCACCGAATCACTTATCAACACTTCTGTATTGTTTTGTCTTTATGGTCCCCACTTCTCCATTGTTTATCTGCATGGTTTCTGCCTGGTTCTTTGATTGTTTCTGTCTGTTGCATAACACATTTTGCAAGTTTTAAAGCAACTTAATATTGTGGGGTATGACTGGGTGAAGAAGTATTTCACAATATGTCAGGATTCATCCAAGAATTATTTTGTAATACTTTAGTAAAATGATTGGTTAAGGTGTAGCTAAGCAGACTCAAGTTTCACAATATAACCTGGGGTCCAAAAGGAAGTTCTTTGGAACCAACTCCAGGACACAGCCCCAAGATCAGAGCTGCCAGACCTCAACACCCTGCCAACCACACCATGCAGATGCTGGAGTCCCCGGATGACCTGATCCCGAATGGTCACCAGGAAAAGTTTGTCTGCCTTATTGGGAATGGGGAGCTTAGCGTGTGCAGTCTGTGTTGGTAACTGTTAATAGACAGAGATTAAGGACATTACTGTGTAAGGCTCTTTCACTGGTAAAAGGTCCTACAAACCCACAGAAGGTTACACCCTGAGCTCTTGAAACGGGGTATGGGTGGGTGCCTATATTAACCGGGTTACGCCTTGAGCCCATGGAAGGGTAACGGTGGGTGCTCTAGAGTGTGCGGGTAACAACAGGATTTGCGTTTGGAGTGGGCAGGCACCTGTGACTGCCTAGAGATGCCAAGGACAGACCAAGGCAGCTTATTGGAACAGCAGACGCCTCTTTGGAGCAGCTACCGTCAAAGTCATCAGTGTTGCTTGTCAGAACAATGGGTTGGCTAATGAGAGTGGCCAGGCTAAAGGGAACGGGTTCTCCCAGTTTGGGACTTTCACCATCGGACTGAGGCCCCGAAGCTGCTCAGTGGGTCACATGACAGAGGGGACTGAAACCTTATTTAAGGGCAAGATCTGCTCTTGGTTTCGTTTCTCAGGGGAGACAGGTGACACGAAGCATTGGCTTGGGGGGAGAGCGTACCTGCATTTGTTGTCCTGCCGAAGGTCTGTAACTCTGCTGGGAGTTTTGAGAGTGAAAGTGACTAGGATCTTTAGAAACCCCTGTGCAAAGCTGGTGTGCCTGGTTTTACCTACCTCACATCCCCAAAGAGTAAAACTGAAAACCACAGCGGTGGAGCTGGAGGGAGTGTGCATACATGACTGGGGAGGGTTTTTTTGGGGGGGCGGGTGTCTCAGCATTGGATTCAGGGCCTAGGGCAGTTGGGCTGCCAAGTCCCACACCTGAAAGGAGGAGGTCGGACTAAGGGTTTGCATCCAGAAGGGAGCCTCATCAGGAGCCCAGAGCTATAAACAGTGACTGGACGCTGGCCAGACCCAACTGGCTTGGAGACACGTGGGATCTAAAGGTTGGATCTAATTACAACAGGCTGGCTGGTTCCCATCCATTAGGGGGAACCAGCCTGGTCTGTACCAGCATCTCTTCCAGAAAGGCATCCAGTCTTGATCTGAAGACATCCAGAGACAGAGAACCCACCACTCCGCTGGGTTGTTTGTTCCAATGCTTGATCACTCTCACCATCAAAGCAGGAAACATGCTGTCTTGGCAGCAAACACGTACGGCCGGGGGGGCGATTCATGAACCAAATACAGGCCTAAATTGGAGGCATTTTTTTTTGGATGGATACTGTTTCACTAGTTCTCCAAATTCCTGTGGACTTAAACACAGCTTTCACGGTGTGAGCTGTGCGGGCTGGGTTCCCCTGGGCCACGCCTCATCGGTTTGAAGACTGGGCTGGAAACTTCCTAAGGCCGGATGATTTTTATTGTTTGGGTTTTGCTGGGCTAGACGTAATATGAGATTGATTAAACTGTCTCATGCGCTACAGGAGCGATGGAAAATGAGCACAAATTCCACGAAGATATTGAGTCCTACAGAGAATCTCTAGTGAGAGAGTCTCAAACTGCGGTTCCAGCATCGATGTGGCCCCATGCAGCCCCATGTTTAGCTGGTGCTGCTGTATTTCCATGTGGAACCAGGGAATTCAGTGGTGCGTGACTGTTTGCATGCAGAGAAAAAAATAATAATGACACCATTTCAAACCTCAAAGAAGCTTGGATGGGGGTGGAAGTTTTGGGTGAAGTTCTGGTTTGGTTTCATCTCTTGTCTGGACCTGTTTGTGTGTGTGAGATGACCCAATCTTGGCTAACACTGGGGATTGGACTGGGGACTTCCAGAATCAAACGCATGGGCTGCTATCGTTTGAGCTAAAGAGCAAGGCTGTAACAGACTCAGATCCTCTGGACGACATCACTGATCAGTGGGTTGCATTCGCCCTTCATAAATCCTCATTAGCTAGAGGGACAGCTTATTAACAGCATTCCCAGTAACCTCACAACCAGGGGAGCTGGAACAATTTTGTATCGCGGGGGCGCTGAGAGCTGTTGAACCAAACTGTAAACCCTGTCTAGGATGGAAACCACTTCCAGCCAGGGGGTGCGGCCGCCCCCCGAGAAGCCGTAGATCCAGCTCCTGTGCTCACAGCTGTGGAATATGTGATGGACTGCAGCGAACAGGGACTTCTGGCCAGGCATCGGGAAGAGCCGGGAATACAGTTCAGTGGGGCACAGAGACAACACATGGAGCTGGCTGCACGTGCCCCCTGCAGCCCATGTGCCTCAGGCGGTAGAGGGAGGAGGCCTAGAGCAGGCTTTGTGTGGGGCTATTTCAGATCATATGCATATGCCCCCTGCTGCCTCTTGCTTTTCCAAGGGGTTCTGATTGGCAAGGCCAGTTACTTTGGGCAATACATTGATAAATTAACCAGGCTACTCATTCACGCGCCGTTGCTTAAATGCTCAGAACCTGGCTAGCCAGAGGGGCATGGGGCCAAGTGGCAAACAGCTCTCCGGCCCTGTGGGAATTCTCACCAAGTAGGGGGCCATCTGCTCTTTACAGGAGGAAGGAATTGGCCTAGGTGCTAGGGGAGCTCCCGGGGTCTACGGAAATAACACTTCTCTAAGATGATTTCTACAGGTTCTGTTTAATAAACAGGTACTTCCAAGGCAAGTCAGTTACAGCAACACAAGGGCAGGCTGATCACAGGCGGTGTGCATCGGATGGGAAGCAACCCACACCCACAGACCGTCCCATGCAGGAGGGCCCCCTGGATGGAGATAGCCGGGTCACTGGGATAGAGTCTGCTTGCCGTTCCTTCTCCTCAGCCACCTGCCCCAGCTTTAGCGCGGAGGGAGAACTTTCTCTCTGGAAACACAGTGGGGGCTGAGCCCCTCCCCTGCCGCAGGCCTAAATGCTCAGATCCTTGCCCCTGCGCTGCAAAGCCAATTTAGCTGGATTTCCCCGAACCAGGAGGACTCGCTGGCACAGCTGGGGCTGGCATAACTGGCTTTCTTCATACACCCCTTCTGGGTTTAAGGGGCGTGACCAGCATACTGCCGTGCTCTGCTGATCCCCAGATGCCAGAATGGCCCCTAAGGGGCCACTGCAGCTGTGTGCAATTTAGAGCAGCCCCAAGGCTCTTGTGTCTCATCGGGAAACATACAACTAAAGTTTAACAAGCAGGGCACAATTCCTCCCATTGCTCCAGGGGTGGCTTTGGCCCATTACGTCAGATACAAGCCCACGTCTGGCTAACCAAGGAGGAAAAGCACATCCGTTTTGTCATGGAGCTCTGCTGAATCACAGACTCATTGAAATCAGCGCCGGGAAAGACCTGCGAGGGCAGATAACGTGGGAGATAAAGGCTGAAATCATCGCGTATCGTCCTCAAACGCTCCCACATTGTCTGCTGGGATGGCTGGCGCAATCGTGAGTGTGAATTTAATGCTCATGAAAAGGGAGGAGGGATGAATATCACTGGCCTGAGTCATGACCGGGGCAAAACACTCCCCGCCCCCTTTGCTGACGCTGTATCTCTGTCGCATAGTCTGCCGTCATTCCGACACCCGCGGCACTCCCCGGGACAGAGTGCGGGCAGCCTCTGCAGCGGCGTCCTGCTGGCAAGGAGGGCTTGGTCTATGGCACGAAAGGAGGTCTGTACATTTCCTTCCGACGAGGCACCAATGTCCCTCGGTTCTGACCTGCAGTGCTCCTGCCATCCCAGACCTGGGACGCTTCCCCTGCAAACCACCAGCTCTGCTCAGCACCAATCTTCTAGGCACAGAGTCCTGGGACACTGTCACACCCTCCCTGTACACCATCCGCTCTGCAGCCATCCCTGCTCTTCCAGGCCTGAGCAGAGATGGCCTATCATGCCAGGTGGTGGGTAGGTTTGTCAAGTAGACCTGGTTTCAGAACCACTGTAAGGCCAGGTCCCTCCCCACTGCACCAGCTCCTCATTTTTCAATGGCTCGGAAGCGACAATCTGTTTTCTAATGGGACTATTTTAGAAGCATTTGTTTAAATAGGGCGTGAAACTGATAACGTTAGGGTTACCATACGTCCTCTTTTTCCCGGACATGTCCGGCTTTTCGGCAGTCAAACCCCTGTCCGGGGGGAATTGCCAAAAAGCCGAACATGTCCGGGAAAATGGCGGCTCTGCTCCTCCCCGACTCTTCGGCTCTGTTTAAGAGACGGGCTGCCCGAGCGCTACCGGCTTCGGGCAGCCCCTGTTCCTCCGGACCCTGCTCCCCCAGCCGGGCACTTCCCCTCCCGGGCTCCAGCTGCGCTGGGGAAGCGCCGGCCGGGGGCGCGGGGTCTGGGGGCTGCCCGGCAAACCCTGAAGCCGGTAGCGCTGGGGCAGCCCTTTCCCAGTGGCTGGGAGTGGGAGGGAGGAGGGGGCGGATTTAGGGCGGGGAAGGGGCGGAGTTGGGACAGGGCTAGGGGTGGGGAAATGGGCGGGACCAGGGCTTGTGGAGGGTCCTCTTTTTTTATTTATTAGACATGGTAACCCTAGATAACGTACCAGCTGGAATGTGTCCATTATAATGATTGCGGACGATACTAAGCTGGGAGGGGTTGCAAGCGCTTTGGAGGACAGGATTAGAATTCAAAATCTTCTTGACAAACTGGAGAAACGGTCTGAAGTAAATAGGATGACATTTAATAAGGACAAATGCAAAGTACCCCACTTAGGAAGGAACAATCAGTTGCACACATACAGAATGGGAAATGACTGCCTAGGAAGGAGGACTGCGGAAAGGGATCTGGGGGTCATAGTGGATCACAAGCTAAATATGAGTCAACAGTGTAACGCTGTTGCAAAAAAAAAAAAAAAGCAAACATCATTCTGGGATGTGTTAGCGGGAGCGTTGTAAGCAGGACGCAAGAAGTAATTCTTCCGCTCTACTCCGCGCTGATTAGGCCTCAACTGGAGTATTGTGTCCAGTTCTGGGCACTAGATTTCAGAAAAGACATGGACAAACTGGAGAAAGTCCAGAGCAGAGCAACCAAAATGATTAAAGGTCTAGAAAACATGACCTACAAGGAAAGACTGAAAAAACTGGGTTTGTCTAGTCTGGAGACGAGAAGACGGAGTGGAGAGATAACCGTCTTCAACTACATAAAAGGTTGTTATAAAGAAGAGGGTGACAAATTGCTCTCCTTTTCCACTGACAGGACAAAAAGCAATGGGATTAAATTGCAGGAAGGGAGAGTTAGATTAGACATTAGAAAAACTTCCTAACTGTCAGGGCAGTTAAGCTCCAGGACAAATTGTCCAGGGAGGTTGTGGAATCTCCATCACTGGGTTTTTCAGAGCAGGTTAGACAGGGATGGTCTAGATAATACTTAGTCCTGCCTTAGTGTAGGGGACTGGATTAATTGACCTATCAAGGCATCTTCCAGGCCTATGACTACCCACATTTCTATGACTACCCACAGTGCAGGGACTGGATTGCTCAGCGTGACGGGATATATGGAGTATTTCATAGCTAGGGTGATAGTTAGAACCTGACCCAGCTGAATAGAGACCAAACTTCCTTAAATGTCATGGCTGCACGATAGGACTAGGGGGTTTTGGTTCAGTTTTAGGGAACAGGTGTCCCAAGCCCAAAGTACGTCACCACACTTGGCAGGCTTGGTGGTCAACTCAGCGGAAAGGCCAGACACTGCACCAGTGAAACTGAACAATCCTCTCACGCCTGGAGGTCAAGAGCTGAGGCACATGGGTTAAGAAGTCCTGCCTGGAGAAAGCATGCACCGAGACTGCCTGTGCTGTGCCAGTTCTGTGGATCGAGAGAGGCCCTTTGATCACCAGAGCTGGCTATCTATCCATCCATCCATGCCCCTTTCCATCTCCATCCACAGCTCTCCATCCATCCCCATACACACCCTCTACCTGTTTTATCCTGCCATCCATCATCCCAGTATCTGAGCTCTTTCTACACAAAATCAATAGCAATAGCCAAGTTCTCAGTGGACTTCCTGGAGTCTGTCTCTGCTCCCTCTTTGGGGTAAGGTTTATTTTGTGGACTGTTTAGATTTTATGAATTCCCTTTTGGTGGTGGTGGTCAGTTGGGTAGAAGGGGAGAACCCAGAACCTTTCAGCAAATTCACGCAACCAATGTGTGTTCTGGATCACAGAGCCATGGGAGATGTTTCCTCCCGATGTTCTAAGTGATGCATTGGCCCACATGGACCCTTCCTGGCATGGCCTGTGATGGCGCTGACCGAACCCAGCAGACACATGGGCAAGCCATTAAGAGGTTATGTCAAGCTACCTACAGGAGAAACAAGGGAGGTTAGCAGCATGGCAATCATCTCCTTGCAGGAGGTTGAGAGGAGGTCACCCTAGAGAAACCAGGCCAACCCTGCCCTTTTTCAGACAGAAGATCTGGGCCTCATCTCCTTCTGCAGGGCTGAGCAGGTAAGTCCAGTGAAACTGGCTTGCAAAGACAGATCCCCCTAGCTCCCTTTCTTTCTGACACCTCTTGCTTTCCGGCTCACGTTTCAGAAAGCGCAGACTTCCAAGCACAGCGGAGAGGAGCAGAAATAAAAACAGAAGCTCCAAATGAGAAGGCTTTCTGAAGTGTCTTCACCCCATGTGCACAATTCAATCTCGTCAAACAGAGGCAAAGGATCACCCCTCTCACCTACCTCCTGATCTGGTTTTTGCTATTCACTGTAGAAGGAATGAAAGGTTGTAAACCAATTGGAGGAAGGCACCCCAGCAGAAATGAGGAGCTTGGAGCACAGCGTCACTCCTCGGACTCTAGCAGCGTAAGTTACATTTTATTAGAAATTTGGCAACGCGTAGGTGTGGATTGTTTTCTCCCTGGGTCCTTGGCTCTTTTCTAGTCCCTTGCATGTAATTCTTTTCAGTCTTTTCCTGTGGCTTTGTATCATAGCAGCTGGAAGGACACCCAGGACCGAACAGGAGGGGTTAGAATGCTGCCTTCCATGTCTCGGCCCCGCTCCTGGTCTTGTTCTCTCCAGGAACCAAGCAACCACTGAAGCAGACCCTGCTGCCCACCCGCCTTCCCCTGGCTTTAGACAAGACCTTAGGGAGCGATGAGTTAATGCCATGCATTCTCAATCAGCTGCTCCTTCCTCTTTAGCATTCACTGAATGTTAGTTCAGGGATCCCAGGATGAGACACACAGCAGGGGCATTAAAGTGACTTGTAACAAAAGATTAAAAAGGAGACCCTTTCCCTCCACCCCCGGCCCCTGGCCACCGCCTGCCTCCCAGCATGCTTTGTATTCTTTGCGGTGACAGCTCATCACGTCTGCTGTGGGAGATGGCAAGTCTCATTGATGGAGATGACCACGTCCTGGGGCTGGTGCTCTCTCGGGTGCGGCACGTGGATCTCGCTCATTTCATTCCCGCTGCTGCTGATGCAGTTGACGTCGCTCTTGTTACTGTCGTCGTCCGGGCTGGGGCCTAATATCCAGTCTGGGGACCAAACGGAAAGAACAGAAGAGTGAGACACGCATTCTTAGAACGGGCCGCAGCGGACAAAGGCCTAGATGGCTGGCCTAGGCCAGGGATGGTTCCCTACGGAATATTTCCAGCGCTTTGTCCGGACCAGATTTAAACTCCCAAGGAATGATGCTTCTCCGGGGGAACAGTACTCCAAAGTGAACCTGCCAACTCCGTGGGGAACTTTGCCGAGATCCAGCCCAAGTGCTCAGACGTGTGGGCTACCCCCGGACCCCAGACACGGATAGTTCCATCCCATTGCTCCGGGAACTCATGGGGGGAAAGGGGGGCTTTTTGACTCCCTCTGGGGGCTAGTCCACAGCAGGGGCTTATGAGCCCGCTAGTGCTACCAGCTTCAGGCCACACAGCTAGTTAATGGCAGGAATAGAAATCCGGCTCTCCTGATCGCCTAGTACCAGGGAGGGAAGTGGATGGGAGGCCGAGTCCCGATAAAGAGCTGGAGGGATTCTGGTTCTATGACTCCCCCACCCCAGAATGACCCCTTCTCCCCACACAGCAGCATGACAATCTTAGATTGCCCCCCGCCCCCACGCCTCTGGCAGCTACTACCCTGGAGAAAATGAGCTCGTCAGTGCCCATCCTCCCTACCACCCCGTGACTAGCTGATGACTGCTTCGCACTCCCCAGCTAGGACTTCAGCGGGAGCTTGTGAATTATCTCCAGGTAGCTGGGATCAGGAGCTCCTTAAAAGTGATGGGAGCCACTGGTGCCCAAACCGTGACCCTGCCCCCAACCTTTCCCCAAGACCCCGTCCCCCACTTGCTCCTCTACACCTCCCTCCCCCTATCGATGCCCTTACAGCCAGTAATAAATGATGGGACCGTGCCCGCCTTGTCCCCTCGTTCCGGTGCCCCTGGCCAGCTCGGGATTACAATTCAGCCTGTCAGCGCTCGGAAACTTCCCAACTTTGCCAAGGGACGTTAAATCCACTCTGAAACGTTCAAAGGACTGCAAACTGCAAATTAAACTGCACCGCTAATCCCGGAGGGAAAAATAAAGCAAATTAAGCAGCTCAGAAGAAAGTGTGCATCTCTGAATATCCTTTACTGAGCACCGGCCAATATTTTACTAGCACTTAAAAAGGCCTTTTGAGTGTTTAAATCCAAAGCACGATATGATGCCAAGCAGAATTCAAATGGTGCCTCTGCTAAATAAACAAACATGTATCATCCTGGTAGCCTGGGCTGAGAGAGTCAGTGTTATGTTTTATAGGTTGCCAATAGCCATGTGATAACTCTGTAGCTATATAACTGGAGTAAAGGGCCTAATCCTACAACCCTCATTCATGCCGGATCCTTGAGTCTTTCCTCTGAAGCATCTAGTACTGGTTACTGTTGCAGACGGGCTACTGAACTAGATGGATGACTGGGTTGACGTAATCTGGCACCTAGAAGTAAGAATCCTAAAGGTCAGCCATTACCGTTTTTTGACTATCGGTTGTGTCCCTGCGTGTGTCGTTGCTGAGTGCCGTTAAACAGCTGCCGTGCTCCACGCCAGAGGCAGCTGCAGCTTAATGGCACGAGGCCCGATTCCTTTATATGCAGCTCTTTGAGAAGCGTTTCAGGTTCCGCAGGGTGAAAGTGCCCAGGTGTGGAATATGTTTCTTGTTCAGAAGCCAGAAAGAATCCTAGTCAATTGGCAGTTTTCAGCACAACTCATGCAATGTGCTTCAAGAGCAGGTGACTACCATTTCATGTGGTGGTGTGAGATGTCGCTGCAGAGACGCGTGTGCTCTGGAAATACCAAGCTATGGTTGTCGGATGTAGCTCATCATAAAGCACTCTGCTTTATTTCAATCAGAAAAGCAGGTGAGGATGGGGTGGCCCAAGGGACCAGTAAAAGTTTATGGAGCTTTCAACCTCTGAAGTTGCTGGCCCCGCACTAGTGTGACCCGAAGTCATTTACTAGCTGCATAGTGTCCTGTTTGAAAAGACCAAGGGGGTGGGGGGTCAACCTAGTTCACACCCTGTTAGCGTAACACCGACAGACCCCTGTCATCAGTGGAGGGGATTGAACCTGGGACCCCTGAAGCTCAGTGTCTCATCAATGCGCCTTGGCGCATCCCATCTAAGAGGGCAGCAAACAGCCTCCCGCCTCCTAAGGAACCATTCCCAGGTGCGCAGGGAGCAATCCTTCAGCGCCCACGTACCCCAAGATCAGAGCTAGTCTAGAGGAAAACCTCTGCTGCACTGCAGTGGCTCTCCGGGGTTCCTGGGACGGGGATGGGATTCCCAGGGAGGTGTGAATTGGTTTGACTCTGAAGAGCTGCTCTCCTGATTTTGATCTGGAAGGTGGATCTTCCTTTCTTGCACCTGTTCATAGATTAGAAGACTTATGATCATCTCGTCCGACCTGCTGCTTAATTCAGGCCACAGGACCTCGCCCACTAATGCCTGCCTGGAGCCCAACAACTCCGGGGTGCTCCTTCCCGGCTGGGGATACGCGGAGTCCTGCCCCTAAGGATTTCAATGCATTCTTAGGGGCTATGAGTGCAATCGGGGCCAAGCAGCTTCAGTCTGACCTTTGACCCCGCTCCATCCCTGCCCGTGTTGTTTTTTTCCCATGTAATCAGTTTGATCCCCGTTCCTTTTTTGGCCCGTCCCCATTTTTAAGCGGTGGACCAATGCCATCTGTGTGGAAGGAGCCCTTTAGGCCTCTCTCCAGGTGATCAGAGAGCCTGGCCTCATTGGGCAGTGCTGGATTCACTAAGTCAGACCAAAGCCTATGGAATCATACAAAAGCCGTGTGAACGCGGCGCCCAGAGCTTCCTGCCGCCATGTGAATTAATGTCCCCAGGGAAAAGCAGACTAACCATCCATCCGCTATTTCCCCCTCCAGCCAAGCACTAATATTGCCAGCCTTCCTCCTTTGTCAGAGCCGCAGAGGACGAATGTGGGTCAAGCGTCGGCGCATGGTAGCGTTTCCCCAGGCCTGCTGGCCAACCTGGGCAGCGATGAAATATGCAAAGCGATAGCCTGGGTTTACCATGAATTATGCAAGGTGACAGAGTAGCGTCTCAGGCAGGATGGCAGCCCTGGGCTGTGTTGGCTTCCGCAAGGTGATAGGTACATGGGACGTGCCATCCTTTATTAGGTTACTGGTCCCTCTATTCTGTTATCCCTCCCCCGGCAGGTAACCAGCACATGATGCTTCCAAGGAAGCTGGGAGAAAAACAACCCACAATGCACCTGGCCAATTTTGCAAGGTTATATGTGAGGGCAATATTCCCTCCTGACCCTTGTTCGCACCCAGTTTGTGACTTGAAGCATGGGTGGTGATTATTCTGTACCTAATAGTCATCACTCCAAATGTTAGTATTGGCCATAAAGTTATCCAGCTCTTTTTAAAAAATAAATCTAGCCAAATTGATAAATTAAACAGTAATACATCACTAGGACCAGATGGTGTTCACCCAGGAGTTCTGAAGGAACTCAGATATGAAACAGCAGAACTACAACTGCAGTGTGTCACACATCACTTAAATCAGCTTCTGCAGCAGATAGCTATTATAACACTGATTTTTTAAAAAGGCTCTAGAGGTGATCCTGGCAATCACAGGCTGGTAAGCCTAACTTCAGTACCAGGCAAACTGGTTGAAAGAATAGAATAATCAGACAGGTAGATGTACATGATTTGTTGAGGAAGAGTCAACACGGCTTTTGTAAAGGGAAATCATGCCTCGCCAATCTACTAGAATTCTTTGAGGGGGGACAACAAACATGTGGATAAGGGTGAGCCAGGGGATATAGAGTACCTGAATTTTCAGAAAGCCTTTGACAAGGTCCCTCACCAAAGGCTCTTAAGCAAATTAAGCAGTCATGGGATAAGAGGGAAGGTCCTCTTTTCGATCAGTGACTAGTTAAAAAATAGGGAACAAAGGGTAGGAATAAATGGTCAGTTCTCACAATGGAGCAGGGTAAATAGTGGGGTCCCCCAAGGGTCTGTACTGGGACCAGTGCTGTTCAACATGTTCATAAATGATCTGGAAAAGGGGTGAACGATGAAGTGGCAACATTTGTAGATCATACAAAATTATTTTAAATGGTTCAGTCCAGAGCTGACCACGAAGAGTTACAAATGGATCTCACAAAACTGGGCAACAAAATGGCAGATGAAATTCAGTGTTGATAAATGCAAAGTAATGCACAGTAGAAAACATAATCCCAACTATACATGCAAAATTACGGGGCCTAAATCAGCTGCTACCACTCAAGAAAGAGATTTTGGAGTAATTGTGGATAGTTCTCTGAAAACATCCGCTCAGTGTGCAATGGCAGTCAAAAAAGCTAACAATGTTAGGAACTATTATGGAAGAGATAAATAATAAGATAGAAAATATCATAATGCCACTATATAAGCCCATGGTACACCCACACATTGAATACTGCGTGAGGTTCTGGTTGCCCCAGCTCAAAAAATGTATATTAGAATTAGAAAAGGTGCAGAGAAGGGCAACAAAAATGATTAAGGGAATGGAACAGCTTCCAAATGAGGAGAGATTAAAAGACTGGGACTGTTAGGCTTAGAAAAGAGACGACTAAGGAGGGATATGATAGAGGTCTATAAAATCATGACTGGTGTGGAGAATGTGAATAGGGAAGTGTTATTTATCCCTTCACATAACACAAGAACCAGGGGTCACCCACTGAAATGAATAGGCAGCAGGTTTAAAACAAACAAAAGGAAGTATTTCTTCACACAATGCACAGTCAACCAGAGGAGGGGGGATGTGATGAAGGCCAAAAGTCTAACTGGGTTCAAAAAAGAACTAGATAAGGTCATGGAGAATAGGTCCCTCAATGGCTATTAGCCAAGTTGGTCAGGGATGCAAGTTCATGCTCTGGGTGTCCCTAAGCCTCTGACTGAGAGAAGCTAGGACTGGACGACAGGGGATGGATCAGTGAGGAATTGCCCTGTTCTGCTCATTCCCTCTGGGACATCTGGCATCAGCCGCTGTCGGAAGTCAGGACACTGGGCTAGATGGACCATTGGTCTGACCCAGTATGGCCGCTCTTAGGTTCAATGGCAAAATTTCAGAATAAGGTGACTGTTTCCTTCCATGGGTTTTTTTTTTTTAACTAATTTGCTCAGCCTCCTTTATTCTGCCATGTGTGGTCCCACCCTGGGCTGTTCCCCACGTTCCCGGAGGGCTCTGCCCTGCTCTTTCTGATGCTCAGTAAAACCATATGGCTCTCATCACCATTGTGCTTTGGGGAGATCTAGGATGCCGCTCGGTAAGCCGGAGAGGACGGAGCTCTTGGGGAGTAAGCGGCTGCATGGAAAGGGGTAAAGTCACTTAGGCGCCTAACTCCCTTTCATTGGAGAATCTGGGCCTGACGCCTCCTCCAGAGCCAGCCGGGAGCAGGGGCAGAGCTGGTTCTCCGAATCGGTGGTCTGCTGCCGCGGCAGTTCAGGTGCACACCTCCCCTGGCAGAATTACAATCTAGCCCTTGTTTGTCAGGGGTCGCATGTCTCAGCTCCCAGCATGAGAGCAGTGACTCAGGCCTGGCCCAGGAACTCCTAAATCCCACTCCCCTTGGCGGGCCAGACAAGCCACCTAATTTCTCTGCCCTGGAAGGGGAGAGGCCCAGGCACTAGACAGGTGGGGAGAAGAGGGAAAGCCAGTGAAAGCAGCAGTTGCAGCCAGCCAGGAGAATCGCCCCCCACCCCGATGTTCGAAATGCGGCTGAGGAGAGAGCCACAGGGAGCTAAGCTGGATCTGTGCCCTGCAGATAAGGAGTAAATTTGGAAACAGCTCCCGAGAGGCAGGCATTAGCTGCAGTAATAGGTTTTAAAAGATGCGTCACTCACACGTTCTGACATACAAACACACACCGCCGCCTTTCACTCCGTCACACGGACACTCACAGAGGTTTGCGGACCAACAAACACACAGTTATAGGCATTAAGGTACGTAGACACACACACCCCCCCTCGTGCCAAGGACGCACCTGGATCCCCAGCCCGGTTTCTCAGGGATGCGAGCGTGAAGTGGAATAAGTTGCCATCAGCAACGCGGTCCTGGCGCAAACAAACAGTAGGGCTGGTGATGATTCCCCCGCAACATGGCAGGGCCTTAGCCCTGTCGCTGAACGGCAATAGGCCATCACACCTCCCTCAGTGATTTATTTCCAGTCTAAATGGGGAAAGGGGGGGATTTTGTGCTGCTGGCAGCGAGTCAGTTGTGTGGGCAGAGGGAAGGCAAAGCTTGCACGGGATACTTCCCCTTATTCCAGAAAGCTCACCTATCGCATCTCGCACCCGCCCTGCTGTTCTAGGCCTCGGTCTCGAACTCTCTGTCCTTAGTCGGGCGCTGGCGGGAATACCATGCGTGCCAAGGCCCTCAAAGACTCAGATAAGCCCAAAAGGTCACCACACAGCCCCAAATTATCTACATGTGGCAATTTTCCCCTCCCGTTTCCATCCCCAGAGCTGTAAATGCCCCAGACTCATTCCTTCTCCATCTGGGCCAGCTGCCAGCTTTCCCCCCCGATCTGCCCTTGACTCCCCAATATTCTAGGCATGTTCTCCCGCTCCAGCCAAGTGCCCCTTCTGCCTTTACTACCGGTAACTCTCAACTCCGTGGTGCCATGAAGACAGATGACTTAACCCAATGCAAGAGGTGACCAGCTGGTCCATATTGTGTTAGTACCGGGACCCGTGATGCTCACAGATAACACCGGGATGCTGGAGTCTGCATCAGAGGAACGTGTTGGAGAAAGCCAGTCTGCCCGCTAAAGAAAGTGCAGCCTCTGACCTCAGCTCCAAAACGTGAAGTGCGGCTAGATGTCCCCTCCGTAGCCGTTAAAAGGTGGAAGCACCGAACATGACAGGGGAGAACATCCCCCGAAGGATGCACATGTGCATCTGAACCACTGACGGCCACGCGGCGAGCCCTGCAGGATTTCTGATTCATTGACCTCAACCACCAGGGTTCAGGCTCCTGACAAACCGAGAGGGAGCTGCCCAGATGCATCACGCTCCACAGCCGCCTGGCAGCCATTCGGGCTCCTCTGCTGGAAGTTGTTCTGACTGGGGATGTCACCCCGAAGTCGGCTACTTCTCTTGGAACAAAGTTGGACAGCAAAGGAGAGTCGGAGCGAAGCGGCAGAGCATGGCCTTCTGAATGAGAAATTGGGGGCTGGTCGGGTGCACGCACCCACCCAACCCCGCTCCCTACAGCCCATAGATGTTTAAACACCTCTCTGTGCTTCGTTCCCTACTGAAACCCGGATAACAATCCTTCCTTTGTCTTGATCATACGTTCTTTGGGACAGAGCCTCTCTCATTCTGCGTCCACACAGTGCCTAGTACAATGGGACCCTCATCTAGGTTGGGGTCCCGAGGCCAGACTGCAATAGCAATAATGGACACAATGGAAGAATATTTCCCCTCTGTTCTTTTGCCATAGAAGGCCCTGGGGGCACCAGGGATAATTGACTGAGGACATCACCTTGGGAAGTTACTAAAATGGCCCTGCACTCCAGAGGAGCCAAAAGTTCTTACAGAAGTGGCAACGCAATGAAACGACCTTTCCAGCCATTTATCTGCCTGCCTGGTTCGAGGGAGGCAGGTGGAAGAAGAATAAATAGGAGGCTAGGAAGCTCTGTGAGGGTTCAGAACTTCATCGTAAATAAAGATCTTCTCAAAAACGCACGGCAGAATCTATCGGTTCTTGCCAAGGTTCTTTCTGAGGGTAGCTCCAAAGCAGGCAAGTCGCCCCCCCACGGATAATGGCCATTGCCGACCCATTGAAAATGGATCAAAATCTGGGCCAGCTTTTGCAAGGAGCTCAGCGCGCTGGGTGTGGGGCTGTGTTGAAGATCTGGCCCTGTGCTGGGGAAAATCTGGCCTTTATTTATGTGGGTATCAAAATGCGATGAGCTCTCTTGGACACCTGGCCATGAGCGCCGAGCCTTCAGAAATCCAGCCGCAAGTTCGCCGGCGGGCTGTTTCCCCAGCCCGGGAAGGACGAACACACCCCCAGATCTCGTTCAGGCCCTTCCCTTGGGGCAGGATTGAGTAAATCACACCTTGCAAAGTGACCCGAAACAAAGCTGTTTTCCTGGCCAACGCAGGCGTTTTTGCTCTGCACCTCTCCCTCTGCTCCAGGGCCAGGCCCTCTTGGGGGGACAAGTCTGCCTCTTGCAGCTCCCCCAGCCGAGCTGTCAGCCCCGTAGAGCAGACACCTGACCCCCTTCCCAGCTGAGTCCATCATGGAACAGCTCTGGCTCCGCCCAGGCCGCTGGCTCTTAAAGGGGCAAAGCACCCTGCTCCCTTCAGACAGGTGCTTTCGAACATAGGATTTTAAGAGAAAACCAAGAGGGAGTTTAAATGCACAGACTGGGTGGGGGACAGGGGAATTAAAGGGAATTGCAAGAAAGAATCTTAACACGCATCACTATCAGGTAGGAAGGAAAACATCCAGAGCACAGCGGGGCCAATTACCGACGAGCACCCGTTACTAATTCCAGACCAAGCCCTGTACTGAGTCCCTAGGCCCAGCCCTGACAATTGTGGTTACAGCAGCAGTGGACGCACCACTTAATGGGTCGCGCCACTGTCTTCCCAGGGAAATGCCCCAGCGAGCCTCTGTCCGTGTTTTGGGAGCCCATGGGACCAGGCGTTGCAATGAGCTGGAAGGGGAAGCTCAGGGAGCGTGGAGCCCAGATTTGGCTTGGGGAGAAAGCTCTGCCGTCGTGCTAATCAAGAGGTGCGTCGGAGGCATGCCGCCGCCGCCGCTTTCAGATCCTTGAAGGACATTGTGTGTAGGGAAAACCCTCCGGCTGGAGCATGTATTTCTCTTCCCCTGTCTATTGCTTGGGACGTTTGCATGGAAACAAGCTCTGTTGCTATGGCGGGGAGGGGTTACCCGCTCCATTGCGAGTTGCAAACATCCTGGTTAGCCGCGGCTGGGAGAATAATGACACAAACAATGGGGGGGGGGAATAAGCATGTGGCTTCCAAAGCATCCATGATCCTTTTGCACGTATGTGCCTGATGAAGAACCAACAGCCTGATCCAAACCCCACTGAACTCAAGGGGACGACAACGGTACATGAGACCCCAGCAGACGCTATCTGTGGGCAGAATGGTCTCTAACTGGAGGGCCAGATTTATCTGGAGTGAAGCCAATGGGTTTAGACCGGGGATGGATTTAGCTGGGGATTATTTTCCCCTAAAGCTTTCTGTTGGCATCAAAGCTCTCGAAGTAAAGAATCGAAACCAGCAGGGGGATTTCATGCTGCTGGTGTTTATGCTCCGTGCCCAGGTGCCAGCCCCTTGGCCAGACCTTATCACAGAGGACAGGCCTTTTTGACGCCAGAGGGGATGCAACTGGCGATGGGGAGGTGTGTGTGTGTGTGTGTGTGGGGGGGGGTTAAGTGGTGCGCATTCGGCCCCAGCGCTGCACCTTTGTAATCACTCTCTCTCCCCCTTCTGCCCCCCCCTTTTTAAAATCACTTTGTGCCACGGGCAGCAGAGCGGATGGACCACGGGGCGTGTGGGAGCCCGAAGAGTGTTATAATTCGCATTCCTTAAGGGCAGTCTGACCTATTTCTGAATCCAATGGGCCTTAACAGAACCCAGGCCCGTGCTACGTGGCAGTTGTGGAAATCGAAGGAAGCTGCAGATAAGGGAAATCCTGGCTAATGAAATAAAGCGGAGATCCCTACCGAGCACCGCACAATAGAACAAGCCTGTTTTCTTTTCTTCTGAGGAACATCTGCGGTTTGAAACGACATCACTCCCCAGACACACCATCCCTCTCTTTGATGAGGCTGGCTATTTCACTGCCTTTTGTGTCTCTTACAGCCCTTTGGAAGATTTCAATTGCAAATCCGCGGTGAGGGGATGGAGCGCAGTGAACGCAATCAAAGGAAGAGGGCAGCTGTTCAACCGCCGTATACCGAACAGAAAAAGTTTCCCAGCTCGGGGGTAGTGAGTCCAAACTCCCAGAGATCTATCCCAGCATGCTCTGGGGCTTGTGGAGAACCTGGAGGTAGATTCTTTATGGGCTGTCTCCATTAAGGGAGTGCGCTATGTCTGTAGATGGGTTAATACAGAGGTTCTCAAACTGTGGTCCACTGACTGCCAGTGGTCCACGAGCTCCGTTCAGGTGGTCTGCGGATAGTTCCCTCTAACGTGCGCGCCTGGGAAGCCGCACATGAGAGAATGAAGGGCCACCCACCTAATTAGTGGAGTTGCGTAGGCCTGGCTTCACTAATTAGGTGCCTGGACCCTGGAGAAGACGCACATGTAAGGTGAGATGGTGGCCTTGGGGGGAATAGGGGGTAGGTGGGAGGGGGCAGTGGGGTGAGAAGAGGGGGTAGGGGGAATTTGGGACGTGCAGGGCTGCGGTGGCCAGAGAAAGAGGTGACTTTCCCCAGCTTCAGGGCTGCGGCTGCTGGGGAGAGACCCCCCCCCCCGTCCTTCCCAGCCCCTGCAACGTCCATTGCATTAGAAAGGTTAAGACTATTGATATTAAAATATGGGCTTTTATTTGTAGAACAAAAAAACGTTAATTAGTGTTAAGCTTTTTTTAATATAGCGCTTTTCTCCCAAGCGCTTTGCAATCGTTAGCTAACGGTACAAACGACATTTGGGAACATCACTAAGTGGTCCATCGAGACCCTCAGCAATTTTCAAGCGGTCTGTGGAAAAAAAAGTTTGAGAACCACTGGGTTAATAGATAAGATGCCAGTGGACGGAGCTCAAAAATGTGCACCATAATTCCTGGATTTCGTAGGACCAATCACACCAGATGCGCACTGCAAATGGCCTCATTTGTGCAGCACTTTACAAGAACACGAAGGAGGGAGTCTAAGTAATTCCATAGTACTCAATGGCCTGGCTGCCTAACAGTGTGCAGCGGAGCATGGCTCGGCTCAAAGTAATGCATGCCCTCTGCTGTGCAATATTATTGTCCCCCCAATTGCCCTGGTCACTCAAAGGACAGTGAAAGGACAACGTCACAGCCTCAGAGAGCATCCACATGTGTTTTACACCGGACCCCAGAGCAAGGGTAACAACTCAAACCGAGTGACATTTGTTCCTGGCAAAACTTTGTCAAGATGACCATTTTTCATATCTTTAAAAAATTTCCAATTTTCTTCAACCAAAAACGTGAACATGGAAAATTTTAACCACTCCTCCCCTTGGTTTGGGGCTTTTTGTCAAAGAAACTGGAAAATCTGTGACTTTTTGAACCCCAGAATATGTTCACTTCTTTCTAAAAGGTTCAAAGAGTGTCTTTACCATTTTCCAAGTAGCTCTTGTGGCAAGTAGCGAGCTGTACCTATGAGTTTGAGGAAGGCCAAAAGAGGCAGTGATGAGATCATCAGATGACTCCTTTATGGCAAGCACATGGCATCTTAGTTTCTCAGTGGAAAGCAGGGTGGACTAACACAGTATATTCCTAACAGAGTCTGATCCAATTTCACCCAGTCCCATTCAGCTCTCCCATCCACTCAGATGCGAAAACACAGAAGTCCACTAATTGTTCCCTTTTCTCTATTGTGATCAAATAATATGTACCACCTTCTCTCTGAGGGTCTCAAAGCACTTGATAGATAACAAAGACTGATGGTACCCCAATACCTAAGAGGTAGAGAGGTATTATAGTTACAAATGGGGAAACTGAGGCACAAAGATCTTAAGTGACCTGGCTACGGTCATGTGGGAAGTCTGGCAGAGCCAGGAACAGAAATCTACATCCCCTGACTCTTCGTCTTGTACATTAAACCCAAAAGCATCCTTCCTTCCAACACCTAGCCGGATGGGATTTGAAAAGTTCATGCACCTGACCTAGTGCTGTTCTCTGCACAGAATTAGAAGCTCCTGGAAGATTAGCGTCTGGAAAGCACCCAGTACCGATGCTGAGCCGATCCATAATTATCAGTTTTAGTGGTGCACCATGGGAGATGTAGTCTGGCCCTGGAGCCTGACCCATAGAGGGGGATGGGCTCATGGAGCACCTGGACTACAACTCAGAGTCACTGCAGCCGCATTTCCAATTTTTGAAATATTTCAGTTTCCGGATGAACTATTTCTACTATTGCATGCTCTGTTTGGGGTGGTTGTTTTTAAATGAAAAATTAAACGTTTCCAGAGAAAGCCGATACGTTTTGTGAACCATTTCATTTAGCCCCAAAGCCCAAAGTTTCCATTCCCCCTCCCCCGACCCCAATTTTGATGGCAAATTTTCAATCAGCCTTAATTGTGAGAGAAACCAGTAAAGATCTAGCCGGGGACTGCTCCAGACTCAGTCAGATTGGTCTATTCAGTCACACGAGGTCGGCAACACTCAGAGTTTAGCTGCGGGGGTTGGCTGCAGGGAGCTCCTCAATAAATTGGGGGGGAACCAACAGGATCAGGAAATGGAAATGCAGAAAAGGGGGGGAGGAAATGTGACATTTATTTTCCACATCTGTAACCGGCTTCTTTCTTGGTCACCCAGGATGCAGCATGCATACGTCAAGTCCAAGATATCTTCATTTTTAGCCACAGTGCTCAGCGTTTGCACGGTTTGCCACGCTGCATGCCAGGGCTCCGGTCGAGCTCCAACGGGCCAGGCAAAGGAAGAGCAAGGCACAGGAGACAATTATGAGCAGTTGATTTGCATTATTATTTATTGGTTCATTGCCATGTGGCCCAAGTGGGAACGAGGCCCCATTTTGCAAGGCGCTGTCCAAACACCCAGGCATAGGCCTGAAGAATTTACAATCTAAGACCAGATGCAATAAGTGAGAGTGATGTGCAATAGAAAGGAAGTGAGGGTGAAGGCCGGAGTAATAAGATTGCCCCCCTCAAAATCCTATTAAAGGCCTTGGCATGATCCCTTTGACGTTAGTGATAAAATGCCAGTGGATGGGGGGGCGGGTCCAAAATGGAGGAAGAACTATTTCCGGCCTCACGGGATAGTAAGCATGGTGTACAGGAACTGGGTAATAGCCCTTTTAACTGGTGTGTGAGCTCTCTAGTGGCGCTCACCGTTTTTCTTTGTTTTGGACGGCACCAGAAACCAGCCAGCGCAGCTCTGCAGGTCTGTGGATAGGTAGCAAATGGACACTGACCTGCCCTCCTATGTGGTTTCTTCATATTGTGTCAAAAGCAAAAGACGCAAGAGACAAGGAACGATGGCATGATGTTAATGAAGGGAAACGTTAGGCTAGCTATTATAGGACCCCCGCCTGGCCAGTTCCCCACCACTGAGTTGGAGGGCCTGAAGATGCAATCCCGCATTGCAAGGTCTGCGTCCCACCTTCCCACGCCATTTCGAGCTGGGAATTGATTTCGGAGAGATGCAGCGTCCGTGAGATAGTGGTGGGAAGTTACATAACAGAACCGCCGTCTTATTATAGAGTAAACACAGGCCAGGTTTATTCCTGCACGCACTAATCCGAACCGCACTTTCCATGGGAATTATTTAGGGAGCCCCCCCCCTCCCCCGCTGGATGTAATTAGCTGGTAATCTGCAGGCAGATGTAATTAGGAGATTGTTAGCAGGTGTTTACTGCAAGGACTTTCCGATTTTACTGTGTAAGTAAGGAGTGAAGTAATTACCCAATTACACATTATTTGTGTCCACTGATGATCAAGTATTTCTGAGAGCTCCCCTGAGGACGTAGGTAACTGGGCCCCCGGCATGGAGATAGATAAGGCTTCGCTAGAGGTTCCAGATACCTAAACCATAATCAGAATGTCAGATCCTTTGTCTCCCTGGCTAACCTTTGGCTGACACTGCTTTCCAGACAGCGTTTGATGGGGCTTCCCTTTGCTGCAGCTCATTACAAATCTTGACCGAGCACTATGTGGTAATATAAAGCTTAGCGGGGAAGCGACGGTCCTAAATCTCCTGTGTCCTTGTGTCATCTTATCAGGGGGAGGGAGGTTTAACTGCCATTTCTGCGGCCGGTTTGCTTGATCAGCATGTGAAACTTCCTTTTTTTTTTTTTAAGAGACTCAATTTATTAAGAACAGGAGTACTTGTGGCACCTTAGAGACTAACAGATTTATTTGAGCATAAGCTTTCGTGGGCTAAAACCCACTTCATCGGATGCATGTAGTGGAAAATACAGTAGAAAGATATACACCTCTATCCCAATATAACGCGACCCAATATAACACGAATTCGGATATAACGCGGTAAAGCAGTGCTCCACAGGGGCGGGGCTGCGCAGTCCGGCAGATCAAAGCAAGTTCAATATGACGCGGTTTCACCTATAACGCGGTAAGATTTTTGGGCTCCCGAGGACAGCGTTCTATCGAGGTAGAGGTGTAATTATACACACAGAGAATCATACACACATGAAACAATGGGTGTTACCATACACACTATAACAAGAGTGATCAGTTAAGGTGAGCTATTACCAGCAGGAGAGAAAAAAAAACTTTTTGAAGCGGTAATCAAAATGGCCCATTTCCAGCAGTTGACAAGAAGGTGTGAGGAACAGTAGGGGAAAATTAGCACGGGGAAATAGTTTTAGTTTTAGTTTGTGTAATGACCCATCCACTCCCAGTCTTTGTTCAAGTCTAATTGTTCAAGTCTAATTTAATGGTGTCAGCCACAACTGGGGGGGCGGGAACGGGGGGAAACGCCCCACTGGGCAGGTGTGGAGGACACCTGTCTTCACTATGGCAGCAAAGGTCTGCCCAATCCGGCTGCATTCAGACCAAAGCAGGTGTAGCCCAGGGCAATCCTATGGATGCTAGCAGGAAGGAAGCTAGCGAGAGACGTGGAGACAGAGTTTGATGGGGCTCTCTGATCTGCTGCGTTAGCTAATGCAAAACAGCATAACGGCGCAGTCTCGGCGGATGGGAGAAAGGATGAGTCTGTGGTTCTGACACAGAGCTGGGCACCAGGACATCATTGTCACGCTCGAGCTTTCCGAAATCACTCCCCAAAAATCATGAGATTGGCTTAAAAAAAAACCCACAAGATTTTAAAAAAATAACCTTGGAGTGTTTTTTCTGTGACTTCTGGTGCACTCAAGTCAGGTTTACAAGCTTTTCCCTGCAACCGGGATGGCTGGAAACATTCTTTTAAATAACAGCTGAGAGTCTCACGTCATCCCATGACTCCTGGAGCTGGGACTTGGTGGAAAAATTCCAACTACAACTCTCGGGTCCAAACCTCTTGTGCCCCTTTCTATGCAGTAACACAGCTGAGGATTTTATTTTGCTCTTAGATGGTTGCTCACTCAACAGTAAAAGCACTTGAAGGCTGGAGGAATCAGTCAATATTTCTTACATTTCATGGCATGAGGCTGGTCAAAATTCAGAATTTTCCATCCCAGAGGAAATTCTGAGATTACAAAATTTGGTTTTATCCTGAATTAGGACACAAACGTTGAAATCTAGGATTTTTCTTGCCAAATAAATGAAATATTCTGAGCATATTTCCTTTCAACCTTCTCCATGAGCTTTTGTTTCAACTTTATCATTTCAATGAATTATAGTGAGGCAAAATGATGTCATCAAAACCAAACATTTTGATAAAAAAGTTTCAACGTGCCTGATACCTTCCTGTGAAATGTTTTGATTTTGTCAAATCAGTGTTTTCTTGTGGAAACCCATTTCTACCGGGACATTTTCAACTGCTCCAATCGCATGCTACCCAGAGCAGCCGTTTGTCCTCTTAGACCCCTGATCTTTTCTAAACGACTGGCAATCAAAGGCGGCTGTCTCCTTTCCTCTTTAGAACAAAGCTCCCAAATCAGCCGTGTTGGCTTAATATCAGAGGTGCTGCTAAAGAGAAGCGTGAGCAGCTTTATAAATGTTTAAAAAACTGCTTTCCAAATTGACAAGTAGACAGATAATCCATTCTCTTTACAGGGCTGTCATCATCATAAATGGCCTTGCGGGAACTTAAAGAGTGATCCGGAGGAAGCATTAAATCCGAATGCTTCAAGGGACCCTGCTGTGCTCCGAAAAACAGTCATAAATATTGCATGTTTTCAGCATCCCTTTAATCTGACACCGTGTTTCCTCTCTCTTGCGTCTATCAGCTTCTCATGCGTTCATAAATTAGGTCCTTATAGTGGCTAGAAAAATTTAAAGCCAATCTGGATCTGTTGAATGGTCTTTTAAAAATAATGTATATATACATATATATAATTTAAATAAGTCTCAATTTTTTTTTTAATTCTATTTGGGTTTAGAAAAGAAGATTCATCTATATTTTCTGTAAAGAAACTTTGACTGTGATCAGTGTGAAAGCCAGACAGATTCCAAAGATGCACAACATGCAGGAGACTAGACTAGCTCACCTCTCGAGGTCCCTTCCAGTCCTACCTGGGCCTGGGCCCTGTGCTCACCGGCTGCTTCAGGACCTTTGGAGCTTGGAAACAGCAGCAGCTGCTGCTTCTGTGGACCTCAGTGAACTCTTCTCCATAGTGGATTCAGGGGTCCTCGCCGTGAGGCTGGTTGTCAGGCAGCCAGTGGCGGCTTGGCAGGGACAAGAGCTGTATTGTCTGGCCTGGGAAGAGATGGGACATAGAGATCCAAGGGGAAATCACCCCTAGGGAGGCTGTGTCATCTGGAGTGTGGAAGGCCCCTGCCTCACCAACCTCTCCTCTGGGAGGATGGTCAGTGCCGCAGAATGTGGACCAGCCGCAGAACTCTGGCGAGGTAACTTCCCTAGTGTTCTCCCAAAGGACGTGGGCCTTGGAGGCCATTACTGATGGGTAGGTGACTAGCAGGCTGTGCTTTAAGATGACCGATATATTTAAAGAACCAGAAATGAAATGACCGGATGGACCAGGATTCATAGAGCAGCGATCTAGATCCGTATGGTCACCAGGTTGGCAAGATTAGGCCCAAAAGGCACTGGGGGCTAAGCCAACATTTCTGAATGGCGCTGAGCTAGGTCCTGGCTCCTGAGCAGAATGCAGGTTTGATGTGGTGCCTCAAAACGTCGTAGGATGCCATGTTTAAATGGAAATGTCATTTTCATCCATCAACGACCTCTTGGGGGTACTCTAATAACAGTGACCCCATGTTTGCCTTTGCTCTCTATGTATAATCCAGTCATATTTGCAGGAAATTCGTTTAGGATGGCAGAAGATTTTCACATCCTCCTCGTAGCGTACTCTCTGTTGACGATTTAGGAACCAGAATCTTGTAGATTTCTGCCCAACACATGCCATAAGAATGATGGTTACATAAGAGCTATGGATTATTATTAATGACTATTATTCAGGTCCAAATGCAAAATGTAACTCACACTCCACGACTGGGGGAGAAATAGAGAGGAAACTTAAATTTAAGCATCTCCTATGGTTTTATATTTAACTGTAGAAGGTGATCACATATCACTAGGCTTGGCAGAATTTGTGTTTTATATATATATTGATTGACATTTTCACAGTTGCACAAAATTATGGGTTTGCGGAAATTTTAATTTTTTTCTATTTACATTTTTACAGGCGTGGGAAAGATAATTATTTCATGATAGGAGACTTAGAGAATCAAGTCAAAGCTTTATAACCATTGAAACAAAAATTGTCAACATCACACATCAAAATATACAAAGTACATCTCCTTAAATCAAACTCTAATAAGTTCTCAGGCAAAGTAAGAAAAATGCTGTAAATTTCACCGATCATCAATGAAAATATTTTTTCATTGGTTTCCATATGTACGGTGAAATTGACATTTATTGACAAAAATCTGATCCTTCCAAGCCTAGATATCACAGTGACGGGCACAGTATAAGGAACAGAACAGATCAGAACAGAACGCTTCTCTCTGCCCAATGTGGCACAATTGGCAATCTCTACCTAAACAAACCCCAGGACTGAATTATCACCAGCGTGTGGTGGCTCAGAATGGGGGCTGATTAAGGCAGTCCCTGACTGAGTGAGGGTCTATCAGTTACTTATTTTCTGGAGCACTACATTAATTCACAATTCTTTTCCTTAAAGAGAAGGTTCCCTAACAGCCAACTGAAATGTGGTGCGTGGAGATAAGCCAGAAATATAAAAACACGCTGAGCAGGTCAAAAGGGCAAGCAGAAGTGGTATTCCGTTCGGAGAATTGCTTCAATCTCGCAGTTCACAGCCCAGAACTGCAGCTGGTGTAAATTGACTTTGTTGCCCCCCTGCCCCTGATTTACTCTAGCTGAGGATCAGACCCAGAGGTGCCCATCCCCACGGGAGGATGTCAGGTGAGGTCTGCGTAATAGATTTTTAAGGCCAGAAAAGACCATTAGATCAACAAGCCTGATCTCCTGCATAGCAGGCCAGAGAACCTCCCCCAGTGATTCCCACACCCAGCCCAGTAACTTGTGTTTGAGCTAGTGCGGATCTTTTAGAGAGGTATCTAGCCTGGACTGGCACTGGATGGAGACTCCACTGGTCAATTGTTCCAACAGCTAACTGCTGTGCCGGGGATAGCAATCTCCCCTGCAAGCCACAGACACGAACAGCGAGATCCTTTTTTGTTTGAAACACCTGGATGGGATTCTCTCCGTGCCAGGACTCACCCCCACCCACACACACTAGTATCTCCACAGCAACTGGGCTAGTCTCTCATTTTGCTGTGCCAAGTCGAATTTTTTTTATAGTTTGTTAATAAAGGTGATCTGCTAGGGAAGCGTGTTCCTGAGGACTTCAGTAATTAAATTCTTCATATGTTGGAGACAGGCGCATAATATGCAAAGCTGTATCTGATCTGCAACGTCGTCTGTTGATATTACTCCAGAGCGCAAATGAGCTGCTTTCAAAATGTTACCACCTGATTTTTCTTAACAGATATGGGCCTCGTCCAAAGTCCATTAAAGTCAGAGGGAGGTTTTTCCACTGACTTCAGATGGTTTTGGTTCAGCCCCTAAGCTATTGAATGAATTGTAGTATGTATAATGTATATACAGTAGAACATTACCCCAGTCCAACAAAGGAAAATGCAATCTTATTTTAATGCTAAAGTCATGCTTCATTTCCTGATTCCACTGCCCTTTTCAAGCTGGATGGAGTGTTTCTCCATCATTAAATATAGCTTAGCACCAAGTTACAGTTTTCGCTAGCATTTTGCCTCATTCCTCTGCCTCCCCATGCCTCAGTTTCCCATCTGTAAAATGGGCATAATGATGCTGACCTCCTTTGTAAAGTGCTTTGTGACCTACAAATGGGATGAGTATTGTGCAGAGACCTGTGATGCCCAGCAGAACACCCTAAAATGAACAAACAAGTGCTCTGCCATTGCCCGGGGATCCAGTCCTGCCAGCTGTGACTCACACAAGTTGTACGTACTCAGGGGAGCAGGTGTGTTGACTTTAGTGGCAGCCCCCGCAGAGGGCCCCATTCTGATATCCGCACTCAGGCTCAGAAGTACTCTCCTCCACGAGCAATTCCACTGAAACCAGCACTATTCACTCAGCAAAGGTTTGTGGGACAGGACTTTATTCTGATGGACATGACGGGTTAAAATATGAAACTCGGGGTGCACTAAATCCCAACCCTCACAGTAAGAATAGGATGATAGAAATCAGAGCTGGCCAAGAGAAATTGGCGTATTTTAGACCCCGCCCTGCAGTCCTTTCTCAGGCAAACTCCCCAGGGCAGAGTGTAGTAAGGACTATAATATCTGCCCCTTCAGAACTGTTCCTTACCATATATTCTTGAGTGCTTTGTCCAGTCTGTTCTGAAATGAGTTGAGCGACAGAACTCCCAGCCTTTCTCTGGGGGACTTTTCTTCTACTAATCCTCACTCTTACTATTCCCCCCCCCCCATATTCCACATCCCTGTTCTCCAATTTCATCCTCCCCCCGCCTTCTTGGACCACCCAAAGTAATTCATCTCTCTCCCTGGGTTTCCTATCGTCCAGTAGCTCCAGAACAAGCTGTAACTGATTTTTTTAAAAGTTCCAGTTCCTTTGTCTCTCATGCCCTTTCCGATTGGTGTTTCCTTCACGCAGAGACACACTAGTTCATGATAAAAGATGCACTGTTAATACGGGCCATAGCACACCAGACAATTCATGTGTATCCTGGAAAGCTTAAATCATGCTGAAAACCAAAACAAGCCATTAGATAGATGTGTGAGTGTACACAGCCGGATGTGAGCCTCTCTTATGCGCTGTTATTTAGGATGTAAATGTATCCTCTGTCTTTTAATGCACATTTAAAGTAGCAATTAACTATTCATACTTTAATCTCATCCAGCCACACTGCAGCTCTCTGGGTATTATTTTATTCCTTATCTGCCCCATTATAAATATGATTAGCTCAGAAGCGCCGGTAGGGAAAGGTTGCGCTGCGGCTTGGTGTATCAATCCCGTTATTGTGCAAAACGTGCTAATACAACCCAGCTTTATTTACCATTCCTCCTCCCCCCGCCCCAATCCCCAAAGTCCTTTTATGCAAACTCATTCAAATGAAGCCTGCTCTTTAGAGGATGATGTGCTTGACAAGGTTAACACACAGTCTCAGCCTCTCTCCCTGAAGGATTCAATAATTTCAAGTGTATAAATGGGGAGAAGACATGCACGGAGTGATAAGCAGTAGGAGTTTCGGCTATCGCTCTATCGTGCTGGGTGTGTTGGATTCTGGAGGGGCCCGAGTTAGTCATTCCTATTTCCATCGGCATGTGGCTGAAACGTACAGATTTTTGGGGGGTCTGATCCTAAAGGCTGTAAAAGATCTTCTCTTCAGAGCTGCAGCCCGGCCGAGCTCTGGTTTTGACAAGATGAATGTCTGGTTGCTATTTTGGGAAATCTGGGTACTCAGCCAGATATTGAATAGGGTCTGGAAAGATTCTGCGACCTCTTACAGCACTGACATAACTGGGGGAGACCCAGGTACCATCCCGTCTGAGATCCAGGACGCTTTCAGGCCCCAATTCAGCAAAGCACTTGAGCACATGCTTAAAGTTAAGCACGTGCTTTAGTGCTTTGCTGACCTGGGCTGGGCTTTTAATAACAATAACAGTGCCTAGCGCTGATCCAGGGCTTTGCACCCAGAGATCACACAGTCCTTTGCAAAGCAAGTAAGGGTGGCTATTCTGATTGGGAATAGTACCCGGTCACAAAAGAGGTCAGTAGCTACAGAACCCCAGTCTCCTGGCTGCCAGTCCGGTGTCCTCTCCTTTGACCCTACCACAACCTCTTAGACTCGTAGCCTTTACGGTCAGACGGGACCAGCGTGATCATCTAGTCTGACCTCCTGCACCTTTCACCTCTAAGCACACACTTAAGTGCTTTGCTGAGTAAGGGCTCTCTAGACTGTGAGCTCCCCAGGGCCTGTCTATCTGTGGCAGTACCACACCTTGGACAACAAGGTTCTGATCTTGACTGGACCCTTTGGGCACTGCAATAATATGGTCTAGCGCAGTGACTTTGAGCAGCTCAGGTCCAGAATATTTTCTAAATGCCGCAGCAGGCTTCTTAGAAAACCACTGTCAACTCAGCAATCCGGGAGGGCAGTAAGAGTGCAGCAGCTCCAGGAGCTCATTAAGTTTAAATGTGGCACTTTTGGTGGTCACTTGAGTGAAGCCCAACGGGGACATCTCTTGCCCACCTCGGTGGCAATATTGCAACACTGCTCAGTATAGGAAGTAAAGGGGAGGGGCAAATAAGGGAGGCAGTGTGGCCTGATGGTTAGAGCAGTGGGCTAAGACGGGAGACTTGGCATCTATTCCCAGCTCTGCCATTGGCCTGCTGAGGGACGTTGGGCAAGTTATTTTCCTCTATGTGCCTCAGTTTCCCCATCTGTATAATGGGAGTAATGATACAGCCCTTATTTGTAAAGCACCTTGAGATCTGCTGATGAAAAGCACTAGATAAGAGCAAGGTAATAGTCTTATTATATTATCCAGGAGCTTGAATACAATATTGAATAAGCAGGAAAATATAACATCAGAAGGTATTGTGGGCTAATTCGTAAGCTTCAACGCCGGAAGGGACCCCTGCGATCATCTCGCCTGACCTCCTGCATAACTCAGCCCAGAGAATTATCCTTTAGGACTTCAGACAAAAATAGTGGGGGAGCAAGGCATCTGGAGCATGAACTCCATCCCTGGTGTAAACCCCACTGGCTACAAAGGATGCCTTTGTCCCCACTACTTGTGACTTTCTTCCAGCTAAATCCCTCCTGATAATTTATGGATTCTTTGTTAAGTCCTCACTGTCAGGTGCGTCCAAATCTAACCTCTCCTCCGAAGGAACCTTTCAGCAGGATTAGGGGAATGGCTGGCTTGTGAGCTAGCATAGCATCCTCTTCACAAAGCGTTTAAAGGATGGGCATTTAAAAGGCACGAAAGGACAGCGCTTAGCTTCTTTACAAACATGCAGCTCTTCTGCACTGTTCTTTTATTTCTATTGTGGCAGCAGCCTCAGGACCCCGATCCTTGATCAGGACCCCATTGTGCTAGGTACTGTACAAACAAAGAGAATCTGCCTTCAAGGGAGCTCACCGGCTACAATCCCAGATGCTTCGACTAGTGGGGAATTAGGGCCCGATCCAAAGCCCGATTGAGGTCAATGAAAAACTCTCATCAACTTCATTGGGTTTTGGAGCGGAGCCTTTGGGCTTCGAGTCAGAGTTTAAGGCTAGAAGGGACCCCTAAATCATCCCGTAGATCATAGGCCACTCACATCACCCAGCACTAAACACAGCCTTGCGAGCGTGTCACTCCAGCACTCACCGATCAAATCGTGAACGAGGTCCTTGATGAGGTGGCCGACAATGGCATACGCCACCGCCACCACTACCAGTGCGGCCATGAGAAGGTAGAGCACCGCCTTGGGCAAAGGGATAGCGTCCCGGGCCGGAGGTTTGTACTCCTTGTAGAGCTGGTCATTGTCCGAGTACGAATACTGGAATAAGTGGTCCAGGCCGGTGGTGAAGTTGCTGGAATTCATGGACGGGCTGTCGGACAAGTAGTTCTCCTGCTTTGGGTCCTGCAGGACGCTCACCACCGAGCTGGTGCTGGCTTCCACCTGCTGAACCAAGCTGAGGGTCTTGTTGACGCTGGGGAGGATCTGAGAGAGGAAAGTTCTCCAATCTTTGATTGCGCTGATGTTGCAAATGATCATAATTGCAATGGAGAAAGAAGCCTCCAAACCCAAGAGATTAAAAAAAGTAGCGACCCGGGGTAGAGTCAATGTGCTTTCGGTGAACCATACACTCAAACCGGTGGGAGAAAGTCTCTCTGGGCTGGATTCGCCATGCAGGTTCTTACATGATCACACACATGCGTGCAGGCACACGCAGACGGACACACACTTGCTTTACATTATGAAATGCACCGAGTCAGATCCTGTGGAGTTCCTTACTGAGAAGTAGGTGCTGGAGTAATCCTGACCTGTATCATTACTGTTTCTCAACTGTTTCTCTCGGATGCTCCCAGCAGAGGAAAGCTGGAGTGAGAGAATTCTCCCGATAGTTTCAGTCATCTGGAAAGGAAAGATCAGTTCCCTTTCTCCAGATTCTTTTAGCAGGTGACTCTCCTGAACAAAAATTGCCAGGGATTGTCACTTTTTTCTAGTTCCCCGGACTCAGCGTTATTATTTTAGCAGATGACGCTGACTCGTCCCACAATCCACACAGACATTCTTAGCCCCTAGTCTCAAAATAGGCACATCCCGGAGATTGACCTCAAAAGGGAAACAAAATATACAGAAGCAGGAAAATTCAGCCGATCACTTTGAGCTCCAAAAAATATCCACACATGCAGGTCTACTCCATTGTAGGTTTGTTATCACTCTGCAAACATTTCATCAACTTCTTCCACCAGGATCTCCCCCCAGATTGCTTTAAAAAAAAAATCACAGTCAGAGGAGGTGATCCTGACAAGAATAGACACACACAGCATGGTCCAGCCTCTGTATTAAAGACCAGGAAGCCCCTCCACCAAACTGAAGGAGGATACGTCTCCCAATTTTGCTTTACAGGTTTGTCTGGGGGACTGACCTGCTGCTCCTAAGTGCCCAGCGTTCCTGCTTGTTTTATTGAGCACTTCTATCCCTGCCGATGTCCCCGCGAATAACATTTGATTCAGTGCTGCTGTCTAGTGTCTCTCTCTCTCTCTCTCTTTCTGCTTTTGGCTCCTCTTCTAACAATTCCAGTTGCTTTTCCAAGTCAAGCAGCTCCCGGTGGCAGTGCAGCTGTCCAGTGAGCAGAATGCCTTTCGGAGGCTTAACGGAGCCACCAGGAGATTTGGTGATGTCGACAGAATAACCCCCCCCCCCCAGCCAGGGTTCTTAAGCCGGGGGATAAATATCCGTGGCATGTGAGCAGCTTCCTTCTCTCTCTTCTCCCCTCCGGATAAACCCTTTCAATGTCACAGCACATGCATAGCTCTGGAAAGGCACCTTGATGCTGGCTCTGTTTGAAGGGAGTGGGGAAAAAACTGCTTCTGTAGGAAGGTTCATTTGGGAAACCTGGGGGAAGAGAGGGTAGCACTTGTGTGTGTGTTCCTGTTGATCATATTCCAGCAGTATCCCGAGGATCAGACCCTTACAAGCACAGATCCTGCTTCTTCTCAGGAGCAAACTAACCCTGTGTCAGATTCTCCCTCGGAAATCCTTTGTCTGCAAGCTGGAACCCTGGGGGAGGAACTGAACTGCAGTTACCGGGGGAAGAAGAGACATAAATCCCCCTACTGGAAGCCTTTAGGTTGAATTTCTGCAGTCCTCCCCCAGGCAGGTCTTCCACTGGCCTCCCCCTTCTTGGGAAGTTTCACCTGATGACAGTGGATGTCTTGCCTGACAGAGGACCGCATGATTTGTCTAAAATACCTTCCAGTCCTGGAACAGGTGGCATGCGGCAGGGAGGCCTGGTGGAACGCCCCCTGCAGTCAGTCAGTTGTACTGAGTTTAAAGCGATTTGGAGCAGGCACCTGAAATTCGTTTGAGCTCCCCTCAGAATGGGATTTCACTGGGAGTTTAGCAGTGGCAGTGGGACTGAACCCTGTCTGTTTATGGGGTGTGTGGGGGTGGAGAGGAAATTTTATATAAGAAATCCATATAGTGCTATCTTCAAACATAAATAAATGAAAAAGATCCTGGATTCATTTTTCAACTCTTATTTTTAGTGGAGTTCCTCAACCAGGAAACGGGTCGATCCAGGAGAAACAAATCACAGCTTTAGAAATAAATGCATACAGACACCACCGATCAATGATTCTAATAACGTTGATCTAAGTCACCCTAGTAACGACAGGTTCCAGTCAGGGATCACAGCCTCAGTGTACTGCTGGACAAACACTTATTCAATGGGGTACAAACATTCAGCCACCTCACCTCTTCGGTTGAAAGCCTATTGTATATACGCCAACTGGGTACACCCACATAAAGCCAAGACTGTACTGAAAATCCACAGGAAATGGCCTTTCTGTCTCCCTCAGTACTCATATGGCCCTCATCAAGCATTGGCCTGCTAAACCCAGGGTTGTGAGTTCAATCATGGAGGGGGCCATTTAGAGATCTGGGGCAAAAATCTGTCTGGGGTTGGTCCTGCTTTGAGCAGGGGGTTGGACTAGATGACCTCCTGAGGTACCTTCCACCCGGATATTCTATGATTCTATAAATCCGTGTGCCTCACGACCATTTTAGCCGGGAGGCAGGGAAGTACCGTGACAAGATGCCTTTCTTGAAGCTATGTTTTAATCAAACACAAATGAGTAGGCTCAATACAGGGGTAGCAGGGTAAAACTCTCTGGCCTGCACTATGCAGGAGGTCAGACTAGATCAGCAGTTCTCAAACTGTGGGTCAGGACAGGATCGCCAGGGCCAGTGTTAGACTCACTGGGGCCCGGGACTGAAGCCGAAGCCTGAGGGCTTCATCCCAGGGAGGCCGAGTTCGGGCTCTGCCCCTCCATCCTCTCCCTGGGGTCATGTAGTAATTTTTGTTGTCAGAAGGGGGTGTCACGGTGCAATGAAGTTTGAGAACCACGGGGCTAGATGATCTAATGGTCCCAGGTGGCTTTAAATCTATTTTGCCCATTTTACAGATGGGAACCGAGGCATGGGGTAGAGTTAAGTGACTTGCCCAAGAGAGCCCGTAGCTGAGTCAGAAACTGAACCCAGACTTCCTGAATCCCAGTCCAGCGCACTGTTCACTAGATCACCCTTCCTACCCAGTGGCGAGCAGGAGGCTCTCCGTATCTGAAGCGCGTGCACCCTGCTCTTGATTCAGCTTGCCACATGATTTGCCATAGTTTTTGAGTGCTGTGGGGGCAGTGTGAGGGATGAGACGTGTCCCTCAGACTTGGTGGAGAAAGCACAGAGGGACGGATTTTCCTATGTTTTTAGGCACCTAAAGACTTTGAAACTCCGGCCCAGGGTCTCGACGTGGATTGGCCAGGCTCTCCGGGAGCCGCTGCCCGTTCCAAGGCTGAGTTGGGGAAATCTCCAGGGTCCTCTGCTCTGGGCTCTTCAGCAAGAGAGGCAAACGGCAGCACCTCTTTTTAAAGTCCACCATTCCTGTTTCTTGAACGCCATCCTTTCAATCCCGGCTTTCAATCCTGGAGCTATTTGTCTCACTTTTTTATCCCACCGTATCGGAGACACACACCCCGCCCTGGGACGGCGGTACATTCCCCCACTGGCACGCCTGCCTTGCTTTGTTAATTAAAAGATGTCCTAAAGTCATTGTTTCACCCAGCTGCTTGGCTTTTGTGGTTGCCATGGTATTCATCGGTCGGCCAATCAGAGGTGAGGGAAAAAGAACATCCACCTCTGCAGAAGTCCTGGGATCGAATGATCCTCTTGTGCTCCAAAGTCAATTACACTTCCGGGATAGTCAATTACACCCTGGTGATTGTGGGCTCTGGGCAGTACTGTAATACATTGATTTCGACGGAGCTCCGCTGGTTTACGTCGAACCCAATCACTTCAAAGCAAAGCCTTTGAAAATAAAGCTCTCCATGACTTCCCGGGCAAGTGCGCTGTTTCCCCTGCAGCACTCAGTGACACCCCAGCCACTTAAAATGGAGTCAGGGAATGCCGTTGTGTGTGTGTCCAATACTCAGAGCAGATAGGTGTCCAGAACTCAAGAGGGGTCTTGATGTCAGGGTATAAGTACCTTCTCAAGGAGAAAACACTGGCCACTAAAGGGCTCTTCAATCTAGCTGCGTAAGGTAGAACAAGAGCCAGTGGTTGGAAGCCGAAGCCAGACAAATTCAAATGACAAATAAGGTACCGATTTTTAGCAGCGAGGGTGATTAACCATTGGAACCGACTACCAAGGGAAGTGGTAGATTCTCCAGCTCTCGCTGGCTTCAGATCAGGATGGGATGGGCTCAGCATAGGGGTAGCTGGATGGAATTGTCTGGCCTGCGTTATACAGGAGGTCAGACTAGAATGATCGAATGGTCCCTTCCGGCCTTAAAATCTACTAATCTTGGCTGCACGAAGAGAGGCAACTTGTGCCAGATCAACACACACTCCTCATGCGAATGAGAGACAGGAGGACCTAGGTTCCGGTCCCGGTTCTGTACTGCCTCGTCACGTGGCCTTGAGAAGGCACTACTCCCTTTCTGTGTATCTGCCTCCCTGTCTGTGAAATGGAGCGTGACAGCCCTTCCCTGCTTGGCCCTGGCACAGTTCGATTCGTGGCGTTACCAGCCAGCGTTTGCAAAGCACGACGCATTATTGCGAGCGGAGAGGGAAACGATTTTCAATATTTTCTTTTAAAACAAATCAGCGGGACAGTAATTTTTGTGTCCACGCATTCGTTGTGTTATTGATTCGGGGCTGCAATGAATTCATTGTGTTCATTCATCTCTAGGCTGGAAGTTAGAAGAACGTGGTTCTGGAGCAGCCTTCCAGATAGGAGTTGTGGGAGCAAACAACCTCACTAGTTTGAAGATGGAGCTTGTGTGACAATCAGGACCAGACACCCCAAGGGGCAAACAGGAGGTCTGAACCCAAACAATAAGCAACTGGGTCTGAATGAATGATTCCCTGACAGCAAGCTGGGAGGGGGAGAGACTTGGGTGTGTTTATGTAAAGACAGTTTGCTCCTGCTCTGCTTACATATTTAGCAGATACAACCAGGGCCGGCTTTAGGCCAATTCCCCGATTCCCCGGAATCAGGCCCTGCGCCTAAGAGGGCCCCGCGCCTTAGGTGCCTTTTTAATTTTTTTTACTCACCCCGGTGGGCGGGGGCGGTCTGCTCCGGGGTCTTCGGTGGTCAGCTCCCCTGGCCAGAGCTCCGGCCGGAGCACGGCTGCCCTGCGGCCCTGCGACCCTGGCCGGAGCACGGCTGCCCTGCGGCCACGCGACCCTGGCCGGAGCACGGCTGCCCTGCGGCCACGCGACCCTGGCCGGAGCACGGCTGCCCTGCGGCCCCGCGACCCTGGCTGGAGCACGGCTGCCCTGCGGCCCCACGACCCTGGCCGGAGCACCGCAGCCCCATGACCCCAGCCAGAGCGCTGCAAGCCCTGCGGCCCCGCAACCCTGGCCGGAGCACCGCAAGCCCCGTGGCCCTGCTTTCCCGGCTGGAGCCCCGGCCGGAGTGTGACAGCCCCGCGGCCCCTCAACCCTGGCTGGAGCGCCGCCCCCCCGTGACCCCGTCCGGAGTGCGACAAGCCCTGCGACCCCCCTCCCCCGGCCGGCAATCCGAAGTGCCGCCCGGTGAGTACAAGCCCCAGGAATCGGGCCCCACACTTGCTAAAGCCGGCCCTGGATACAACGGTGTCAAAGTGATCAACTTCGGCTGGTGTTGAGTACAAATCAGCTTGATACGTTTGTGAGCGGGATTAGTTGCCTGTGACAGTAGGGGACCGGACTCGATGACCCAGGAGGTCTCGTCTAGACTTCCTATGGCTGTAGGACAGGAAGGCTGAGAAGGAGGGATAATGAGATCTGGAGCCTTTAGCCGGCAGATCAGCATTCAGACCTGGCCTGGACTGGCAGAGACTGGAAGCCGTTACCATCCAATGGTTGTTCGTTGTCCTGTGAGTTGGTGGTCTCAGTCCTGTTCCTAGTGGCCAAGCTGGCATTGACTGGCACCCTGGACACAGTCACCTTCTCAGTAACTTCCCCTGTAACTAGGTTATTCCATAATTGTCCGGGGTGTCTTGCACCTTCTTTTAAAGCATCTGGCACTGGCCACGGCCAGAGTCAGCATCTTGGGTCTGATAGGTTTTCATAGGAATTGTCGGACCAAAGGACTGAGAGCCCCATCTAGATCTCCAGCAGGGTTAATGGCAAAAAATGCCCATTAATTTAAATGGAAGCAGATCTAGACCCGTTCAGAAAAGGTGTTGAGGCCAGGCAAATGGGAGCTCTGGCACCTTTTGCAAACACTGAATTCATTAAAAAGAATTAGACAACGTTTGCATTTCCTCTGCAGTGAAATTAGCAAAGTAGGGCCTCTTTCGTGTTCATTAATACCTATATAAATTCAAAGTAAGTAGAGAGCCACTTTTGTTCATTAGACACCTTCTGCATCTCCTCGATTAAGAAGAAGCTTTACTGTGTTTTCATGATTATCGTTTCCATCCCATTAAGGAGAGAGAGAGAGAGGAGAAAAAGAAAACGGCAGATTTTAATAACCTTATATTTCCAAGTCCCTATTATTCAAAAAAATTGTTTGCATTTGCTCTGATCAGCGGAGGATTACAAGGATAGCAGTGGGTTACACTGCTAACGATTTCGATAAATCACCTTACATAAAATTTGTAATCTCCACAATTCCATCCAAAGGCCATTTGACAGAACCCTGGACGCAAAATGAATTGCAGAATTAGCCGCTTGTCCTAAAGCCACTGAACAAGTTACATTTAAGGATGCACACATAAAAGATGAGGCATATCTTTCACCTGTAAGGGCATGATTTTGGCTTTCGGGGACAAAAGCGAATAAGGTTTTAGTGGGTCAAGAAAGATTTTTACCCCCTGTAGCATGAGGAATGTCTAAAATATCGGCTCCAGTTGCATCTCAGGCATTTATTTTATCCATTTTTTCCAGCTGTTTGATTTTGATTTCTGTGCAGCTGCGGCACCATTACTGATGTTTCATTTACGTACAGTCCATTAGCCCAGATGAAACTGACTCATAGAGTAAGGCTTATGCATCTTGTGAGTCCAGCCATAGTGAACGTGAAAGTGACCACATTAGAACAGACCATCTATTCTGGTATCTTGGCTATGACAGTGAGTGATGCCTAAGGTACATGAGAAACCCAGTTCAGTCTACTGGATTGAACACAGGTTTGGGAGTCAAGATCTGGGTTCTAATCCCAACTCTGCCAAGTCGCTTTCCAATCTGTAGAATACAAGTAATGATGCTCACGCCTCTTTTTGAAGTAAGTTCTAGGGATGGTAAGTGCTAACCATGGAGTTACTACCCTGTTTCCCCGAAAATAAGACAGTGTCTTATATTAATTTTTGCTCCCAAAGATGCGCTAGGTCTTATTTTCAGGGGATGTCTTATTTTTCAGAAATGAAAAATGCCTTATTATCGGTGGATGCCTTATTATCGGGGAGGTCTTATTATCGGGGGGATGCCTTATATTACAACGAGAGGCAAAACTGTAAGTAGGCCTTATTTTCGGAGGATGTCTTATTTTCGGGGAAACAGGGTATAATATGGAAAGATTCCCCCTGCCCCCATCCAGTGTTTAGCTAGCACTGGTCTGAGAAACTTCGACTGATCCATATTCTGCCGGAGTATTGACTTCCATCAAAAGGAAACTGCTCCCCGAAAGCAGGTTGTTTTTGCCAGAATGGGTTTTTTTTTTTGGGGGGAGGGAGTTCTGACCATATTGAAATGTCCCATTTCAACATTTTTGGAATGAAACGGTTCAATTTTTCATTTGGAAACCACTTTTTTCATTTTGAATTACTTTTTATTTTCTAAACAAGTTGAAATGGAAATGAAACATTTTGAACGACCCAAAGCGTTTTTTTTTTAAATATTTCCCTTCATGGAGAATTTAAAAGTTTTTGGCTTTTGTTCTGATTTGGAATGAAGCCAGATTCTGAAGCCTCAAAATCCTTTTGTGAAACAGAACATCCATCCTCCGCACAGCTCTATGCTCATCTGCCACCATAGTAGATGAGGATGGATAAACCTCATTATTTTTTTATCCGAGCTAAAATGCTGTCATCTCTCTCTGCCAAGCAGCAGCTCCACCTACGGGGCCTTGCCAGTTGGCCTCTCATTGGAGGAACAATCAGTGATGTGGGGGCTGGATGTATTTACACCTAAAAATCAGTCCTGGAGGAGAAGTGGTCACAAACAGCATGCAGGGCAATCTCAACTCAACACCAATGCCCCATTCCCATAGAGCATTCCTGCCTCAAGAATTGACTCTCATTAGAGACATTAAGCCAGAGATCAAACTCCCTTGCTGCTTGCTACAGCTGCCGCCAAAAGAACCACATCAGAAAACCAACAACTTAACATTTCTTCCAAGACTAAAAGCTGGCTCACCTGCTAATAAAAAGAACTTGTACGACTATGTGTAACAGCGCCATTTGGGGACCCCTGCTATAACCAGACCTACAAATACTCCTGAGTCATGTGATGAGAGCTTGATCTTGTGATGCATTCACTTGCTGAATGGACTCAGCGCCCAGACCTGTTAGGTGGTGAGCCCTTCCTGAGAGGACAAGCAATGGGAGCTGACTGCTTGTAGCTTTTTCTGTCCATCTAGTTTCTTAGACTGTGACCATGACCAGGGTATTGGAGCACTTTACACACTATGCAGACTAGGAGATCTCAGTCTCCCCAGTCCCTCCTTTTCCATTCGGCAGGAAGGTGTTTCTATGCATATGTGACGTTGGTGGGTATGACGGGGTCTAGACTCACTGCCGCTGGTGCCTCCCGCTGGTTGCTCCGGGAATTAGCTCTGTCCACCACGGAGCACCCTCAGTGCATGGTGTCTCGTCCGCTGTCCGTTCTGCTCTGCTCTGGGACCCACTTTGCTCTCCACTCGGCAGTGTCCTCTTCAGGACACTGCCCTCCAGCAGTGCCCACTACAGACTCACCCCCTTCCGGGGGGAGGAGTTTAACAGCAGTCTTTGGGACTCGCATCTGCCTCAGTGGCCAACCGCAACCCACAGTCTAGCCCCGTAGCTCAGGGGCAAATTGCAGTCTGTATTGGCCACCGTCTTCTGTGGCTAGGTGAGGTATAAGTGGGGAGGGGAGACCCAGGCCCACCCGCTTCTCTACCCTCTAGCGGCAGCCTACTTCTGCCCTCCTTCGTTCCCCTCCTGTCCGCTTTCCTTCCCTGGGCCACTTCCAGCCCTTTTCTCAGGGGGGCTATTGTGAGCAGGCTGGCTGAAGGGAGCATGGTGTTTCCTTCCACTCTGGAGCTGCTGAGGTTCATGTCCATGCTGATCTCTTCCCAGCACGTTCCATAGGCGTGGGCCAGTTGCCAAGAAAGCCCTGTCCTCTCCGTGCACAAGTTGCACCCTTGCGTCCGAGAGAGATGAAGGGGCCGTGGGGAGCCCGGGGTGGCTGAGTCAGCAGGCGGCTGCATTCTGAACTGGCTTTAAAATCCAGCCGTTTCCTTCCGGGGTCCGGTGCATTACGGCAGCCCAGCCTGGAAGTCATGACTGCGGGGGTCCCCATGGACAGGTCTGAGAACAAAAGGATGGCCTGAAAGGAATGTCCTTCGTCTCGTGGCTGTCTGGGCTTCCTGCTGCACGTTAGCTACACGGCTGTGGGCCGTGTGCAGGAGAGACGGCAGATGCCCTTGGTAGAAGGTGAGGGTGGGGAGTTCTTCATGCTGCTTCCCTGGCCCCTCCAACATCACCCAGCTCTCCAGGGTTCAGGTCCGGCCATCTGCTCTCCATCCGGGGCCTGATCTCAGCCAGGCTCTGATGAGCAGGGCAGTGGTGCTGGGGCGAGTTATGTTTTGGTCATAATGGAGGTGCTGCCATCCTAAAATCCTGAATCCGGGGGAAGGGACTGGGCTATAGGGACATTAAACCGGCTGGTGGTGCCATAAACGTGGCCTGTTGATTAATGAGTGAATCCCCACTCACGCCTGCCCTCATTAAATAAACCATTCCAACAGCTCCTTGGCAAGTGGCACCAGCCTTCAGAGAGACAATGCGCCAGAGGGAGAGGCAGAGAGATCCGTCTGCAATCCACTTCTACTGATTCTTGCCTGAGGCACAAAGTGTGCACCGTGCTGAGCACGGCAGATGGGTATGGGCAGGGTAGAGGGGGGGGTATCACCGTGAAGACGGAAAGCACTATACATTCGTTGCACAGCTGAGCGACCGGGGGGATGTGGGGATTTGCTGATGGCGTAGGCCAGCAGCGAGCAAGGAGGGGAGGAATTATGTCTCAGCGGGGACGGTGCAACTTACACCTGGTCCCTTGCTCAGGCCTGTCCCTAGACACACAAAGTAACCCTGATCATTTCAATTTGCCGTATTCCCGGGGCACACAGCGTGACCAGGGGTTCCAATTCCCCCTATTCCTTTCCCCGCCGCTGCTGCGTTATTCAAAGCCCTGCGTCTCTGCCCTCAAGCACAATCCGTTCGGCGGCTCGCCGCTCTTTATGCAGCTTCTCACGGCCAGCGGCTTTGGCCGCCCACCCGTCTCCCTCTCCAAGGCTCCGTGAGCCCGTTATCCCTGACAGTTGTCCGGCGGAATGAGATCAACGTCAGGCTTTATCCTACCCGTTTACCTTGCTTGGCCGAGGTGAAATTGATTTCATAGAACTCACTGCAGCTGCTCCGTTTTTAATTGTGTGAGGCAGCAGCCGCTGACAATGAACGCGGCCAAGGGCACTGTAGTAATGCACAAAGCCCGCGGCTCACTAGCAAAGCTGTGGGATTGTTAACGGTGGAAGGGATTTGTAGACTGGTGAGTAATATGCTGCTCTCCTTAGAGGCCGGATTGGAGAGCTGCTTGGAAATTTCACTGGAAATTTCCCCCTCCCCAAATTGAGTTTTTTTTCAACATTTCCTGCACAACTCTTCTGGTTGTTCAGTGAAAAAGCCCCCAACCATTCTCAGTTCTCGCAGACAATTTTCTTCACCTATTGTCAGTTTTCAAACCCGACCAAAATACCAATACTTTTTTTAATAACCTGCCCTCAAAAAAACTGAAAAAAACAAAAAAACAAAACAAAAAACAAACCAAAAAAGCTTTCCCTTCGCTTTTCTGATCAGAAAACCAGAACATTTCCACTAACCTGGAGATTCTGTGTGAGAAATGTTCATTTCAAAAAGACCGGGTTAACTGGAAAAAAATATTTCAATGCAAAAATTTGACTAGAAGTGAGATCATAGATTAGATTCATAGATTATAGGACTGGAAGGGACCTCGAGAGGTCATCGAGTCCAGTCCCCTGCCCGCATGGCAGGACCAAATACTGCCTAGACCATCCCTAATAGACATTTATCTAACCTACTCTTAAATATCTCCAGAGACGGGGATTCCACAACCTCCCTAGGCAATTTGTTCCAGTGTTTAACCACCCTGACAGTTAGGAACTTTTTCCTGATGTCCAAGCTAGACCTCCCTTGCTGCAGTTTAAACCCATTGTTTCTGGTTCTATCCTTAGAGGCTAAGGTGAACAAGTTTTCTCCCTCCTCCTTATGACACCCTTTTAGATACCTGAAAACTGCTATCATGTCCCCTCTCAGTCTTCTCTTTTCCAAACTAAACAAACCCAGTTCTTTCAGCCTTCCTTCATAGGTCATGTTCTCAAGACCTTTAATCATTCTTGTTGCTCTTCTTTGGACCCTTTCCAATTTCTCCACATCTTTTTTAAAATGCGGCGCCCAGAACTGGACACAATACTCCAGCTGAGGCCTAACCAGAGCAGAGTAGAGCGGAAGAATGACTTCTCGTGTCTTGCTCACAACACACCTGTTAATGCATCCCAGAATCATGTTTGCTTTTTTTGCAACAGCATCACACTGTTGACTCATATTTAGCTTGTGGTCCACTATAACCCCTAGATCCCTTTCTGCCGTACTCCTTCCTAGACAGTCTTTTCCCATTCTGTATGTGTGAAATTGATTTTTCCTTCCTAAGTGGAGCACTTGGAGTCATTGCAGATAGCTCTCTGAAAACATCCACTCAACGTGCAGCGGCAGTCAAAAAAGCGAACAGAATGTTGGGGATCATTAAGAAAGGGATAGATAATAAGACAAAAGAACATGTTGCCTCTATATAAATCCATGGTACACCCACATCTGAATACTGCATGCAGTGTGGTTGCCCCATCTCAAAAAAGATATATTGGAATTGCAAAAGGTTCAGAAAAGGGCAACAAAAATGATTAGTGGTATAGAACAGCTGCCGTAGGAGGAGAGATTAATAAGACTAGGATTTTTCAGGTTGGAAAAGAGACAACTAAGGGGGGATATGATAGAAGTCTATAAAATCATGACTGGTATGGAGAAAGTAAATAAGGAAGTGTTATTTACTCCTTCTCATAACACAAGAACTAGGGGGGTCACCCAATGAAATTAATAGGCAGCAGGTTTAAAACAAAAAAAAGGCAGCACTTCTTCACACAACGCACAGTCAACCTGTGGAACTCATTGCCAAGGGATGCCGTGAAGGCCAAAACTGTAACTGGATTAAAAAAAGAATTCGATAAGTTCATGGAGGATAGGTCCATCAATGGCTAATAATAAAGATGGTCAGGGATGCAACCTCATGCTCTGGGTATCCTTAGCCTCTGTTTGCCAGAAGCTGGGAATGGGCGACAGGGGATGGATCACTTGATCTGACTGAGCTGTTCTGTTCATTCCTCTGGGGCACCTGGCATTGGCCACTGTTGGAAGACAGGACACTGGGCTAGATGGATCATTGGTCTGACTGAGTATGGCTGTTCTTATGTCCCAGCAATGACCAAACCCCAAGCTCCAGTGACGTCGTGAGACGTGAGTGAGCTCCAGCCTTGAAGGCCACACCCCAAATCCTGGGGAGGTGCTGAGATAGTGCCCTCAACTTCAACTGTCTCGAGGATACAAGAAGATCTGAAAGTGCTTTATAATCCACCGTGATCTGACTGAGCAGAAAGTAACCGTCACCACAAGGGGCCAAGGAAGAGACTGCCTCAGAGACAGCCAGGTAGGGTCCCAGGCCAGTTAGGGCTTTAGAGATGATAGTTATCGCTATGAATAGGGCCTAAAAACAGAGTGTTAACCAGAGCATAGGATAGAGCAGTGATGTGTGTGTTCACATTAGCCTGACCTACTTAGACCTTGATAAATGGTCTCCAAGCAGCGCTCCGTATAGCCTTGAGGTGCTATCGGCCTAGTGACTGTGGCATGGGCAGTGGGCCACACAGGAGATGAAGGGTCTTGGGCTCCTTCCCATCTGGCTGTCCACATTCCCTCCGTAACTCTAACTGGAGCAGACATTCTTCTTCGCTGCCCAGACGGCGCTGTGCACAGCTGCCGTGTTCCACCTCGCCGGCGGTGGCCTCGTTTCAAAGCTGAGTGCAATAGATTCTGGCGTAAGGCAGAAGGCTGAATTGGAAAGAAAGATGGGGGCTTTCTCAAGTCTTTTGTTGTTGCTGTTGCTGTATAATTCATGGCCTTACCGCCAGAGAGCACAAAGTCCAGATTATACTAACAAATGCCCTCAGGCGCACACTACGGGAGAGGCTACGGGAAACAAACAGAGTTTTGAACATTGCTTGTGGCTCCCAGTGATGGATGGCTCAGCTCGTTCCGTGACACATCGTTATCGTCTGACACGGCCACAGGGTCTGATTAAGGTTAAGATTCCGTCACGGGTATTTCTTGTCAAAGTCAGGGACAGGTCACGGGCAATAAACAAAAATTCATGGAAGCCTGTGACCTGTCCCTGACTTTTACTAAAAATACCCTGGGGTGGAGGAGGGGAGAGAAATACCTTGGAAAGGGGGGGCAGCTGCTCCATTCCCAGGGGAGCTGACCCAACCCTGGCCGCTACTCCAGTGGGCCGCCAGCCATTGCTCCAGGGAGCCTGGAGCATTGCTCTGCCAACCCCAGGACTGGCTGCCAGCCAGCTGTTCCAGGAGGCCTAGGGCTGACTGCTGCTCCGGAGGCCCAGGGACTGCTGCTCCTGCTCCGAGGGCACCAGAGCTGACTGCCGGCCACTGCTCCAGCCCTAGGGGTGCTGACCCAACCCCAGCCACTGGGGCTGCTGCTGCAGTGGCCCTGTGGCTAACAGCTGCTCCAGCTCTGCCCCAGAAGAAGTCCCAGAAGTCCCAGAAAGTCACGGAATCAATGACTTCCGTGACAGAATCGTATCCTTGGGTATGACTGACAGAACGCACGGGGAGTTCACGTCGTGCAGAGGAAACAGCGCAGAGTCTGGGTCAGGAAAGGAAGAAGCAATTTTGCCAAGAGATCAAACCACACACAGACAGAAAAGTAATTAAGTGAATTTTGTGCTAGGTTGATTTCCCTGGTCCCTGGAGATTGTTACTTCTCCACAGAACAGATAGACACAGCAGAAGCCTTCTCCACAGTGTCCTGTAAAAGTGTCCCAAGCCAAAGTAGAAAGCCCTGGGAGGGGGGTGCTCCTGCCCCACTATTCTCCAGTCTCAGCTGTCATTAAAAAAATAAATAAAGTAAGTTTCTAGCTGTTAGGGTAGCGAAGAACATGACCAGACTGTAACCAACGCAGCATCTGCCTGAGTTTGCAGAGAGCCTGAAACAATAGCTCTGAGAGGTGTGAACTGACTCAAGCATCTCACTGGGTGTTAACACAGACAATGTGGCTACTTTCAATGTCATACTTCACTGTTCATCAAAGCTTGTAGGGAAGGAGAGAAAGGGTCCTATTATGAAAAGCCACACTAGTCATGTGAGAGTGTGGGGGTACAGAAAAGGTTATATTATGATGGGCTGAAGTTTTACACTCAGTGGGGATGAAGACACCTGTAGTAGGTTCTCTTTTCCTGAAGGGGGCACTCGGCTTCCAAAGGTCTGGGAAATATTAGTGTTTCCCTCGGTGAGGGGGGGATGGAGTGTGTGTTTTTGTCTCCCTCTAGTGGCTGGTGCACGTAGGACGTCTATGAGTTTGTTATTGCTCCCAGCTAAAAGACTTCATCCTTTAGCTCAAGCCATAGAGGCTCACGCTCTTAGAGTTGAAAGTCCTGGGTCCAAATCCCATTGCCCAAAGCAGTCAGTTGCAATGGTGCTACCTGTCTCCTGAGAACTGGACTGAATTTGGCAAGGACTGTCAATGGTCATGACTGGTTACTACTACCGCAGAGTTAGGTTTGGACTGGAAAGGCTCCACATCTCAATCCCAGCCTCCTGTGCTGTTTAGTCCCCCTAAAAAAATGTGTTTAAAAAGAGGAGCTTGGACAGGTCTTGGAGCAAAGATCTTGTGCCAGATGGTGAATTGCTGTTGTGCTCGCATTCCTGTAGGTGGACAATGTATTTGCTGGTGGTATGAGAGCATGGAGGGGTGTGTTCTCCTCAGTGACACGATCCTGGTGTGGTTCTGTGTGCACACTGAGAGCGCAATATGTAGTAAGTCTGCTTCCTGGTGTAAGGAAAGGCTGATTGGTCTTAACAGAAATGTCTGTGATGCTGGCAGACCAGAGGCCAGCTCTTGCGTTAGCTAAGAACTGACAACTTCGTAGCTGGTAACCAGACCAGATCACCCGGATGTTAGTTTTGATCCAAATAGGTATTAGTCTTATAAGAATGTGTTTAGATGCTATGAAATGCTTGTATGTTGCTGCATGTATTAATCTCACCTATACTATCTATATCCCATCTTTGAAGGTGATATTGAAGTGTTTGCTCTGTAACTCTAAACGCCCCCCTGTCAGGAGAGAAGCATGACCAAGTGTGAAATGGAGGTGTTATCTCCTCTCCAACACAAGAAGGCCCATAGACACCAGACAAACCATTGTGGAACACCAGAGAACAAAAGACTGTTGATGGCTCCCCCCAAACCCATGAAGAGGGGACCTGCACATGAACTCATCCCATCGTCTTCAACTCTGAGGGAAGGGAATACAAATCCACAACAAGAAGAAACTGTGTCTTTTGGGCTGTTTGAACGCTGAAGGGCCAGAGACTCGAGCCTGAAGTCAGAGATCCCCAGGGGCTGCCCTGAGAGGTGCTTTGAATGGACAGATCACGACAACTCTGACACTCTTAGGGTTTAGCTGGTAACTCATGAGTGTGTCTCTGCTTGCTTGCTTGAACCTGTAAATAATTCTCATTCCTTTTTCCTAGCTAACAAATCTTTAGATAGTTTAGAGAGTCCTGTGGCACCTTTAAGACTAACAGATGTATTGGAGCATAAGCTTTCATGGGTGAATACCCACTTCGTCAGACGCATGTACAGATCCAGACTAACACGGCTACCCCTCTGACACTTTAGATAGTTTGTTACAGGATTGGCTACAGGCATTCTCTCTGGTGTAAGATCTAGGCAACCAATTGATCTGGGGTAAGTGACAGGTCTCTCAGGACTGGAAGCCACCTGAAGTTGGTGTGATTTTTGGTGTAAGTGACCATTTATCACAAAGTCCAGTTTGTCTGGGTGGCAGGATAGATTGGAGAGTCTCAGGGGACTGTCTATGACTCCAGGAGTTCACATTTGTTACTGGCTTGATGACATGTAATTACAGAACATGCCACTAGTTTGGGGTGTCTGCCTCAATTTCTGACAGTCTGCTCTGAGGGAGGCACTCACAGTCGTGAGCTACTCCAGACAGTGTGACAGTCTTCATTAGAAATCTCTTCTCTTTTCTGCGCAGAAAACAAATGCCCATTGTTCTCACTTCTGCTGGACATGTCATCTGCTCCCTGACACAGGAGACGGTCACAAAGTCAGCAGGACCTGGGAGACCATCAGAGTGTGTTAAGGAACACCTGGCCACCCTCTTCACTCTGACATTGCTGGGAGCCACTCAGAGGCTGGGGGAAGAATGCAGGATTCAAATGAATATTAACATGAATATCAATGGTTTCATGGATGTTTTTGTTCTCCCCGAGAAGAGTAGCTTTGTAAAATATTCCTTCTAGTCTAATAATCTATGGTGTGATTCGTGGCACAAGACAGAATGAACTGTGCCAAATTTTGCTTTGTTATGCTGGTACAACTGGAGCTCTTCCATGGAAGGCAATGTTCTTTACCCGAGTGTAACCATGTTTGGCTCATTATGTTTCACTGCATCATGTCCCGGTAGTTCTGTGGTTTAGGTTTCTTTTCCCGAAGGGGATGGTATTCCCTAGTTGTCTTTAAGCAGATTTATGTATACAAAATCTGAGTTAAAGGAGTGATAGGCTGGAAAGACAGGAAGTCAAATACTTTGTCAGATAATTCTCCAGAAGGAAATCCACTATGTTGACCTATTCCCTGGAGCCATATTGAAATGTTACAGTGAAAGGAGCTGATCTAAACCCAGTTAAACTCCACTGAAAGACTCCAATAGAGTTTGGATCAGGCCCATAGTTTGTACGCGCCCACACAACCTTGTTTTGGTTGTGTGGAGTTGCTCCACTTTGGGATAGATCGAAAACCCAAACTCAAGCCCAAACCCTGTATTTTGCCCAGCTTTAAGCTGAAACTGGATGAAGTCATCTGGTTTTGCCCTGTCTCCGCTCAGGGGAGGCTTGGAAGATCTGCCCCAGGGATCAAAGAGGTCATGAACCTCAGCCACTCTGGGCTGAGTTGCTTGTTCATAACGAACCTCAAACCCCTGTGAGTTTCACTGGATTTCATAGACTCATAGACTTTAAGGTCAGAAGGGACCATTATGATCATCTAGACTGACCTCCTGCACATCGCGGGCCACGGAATCTCACCCACCCACTCCTGTAACAAACCCCTGAGCTATGTCTGAGCTATTGAAGTCCTCAAATCGTGGTTTAAAGACCTCAAGGTGCAGAGAATCCCCCAGCAATGTCTCATGCCTCAAGGCTCAGCCCCCGAAGGCAGAACTCCTCTTGACTGCAACACGAACACGGTTTGATAGCTCTGCAGCAGGGATACACTTGATTTCTCCACTACCGTTGTGGAAAGGGTGAATGCCGGAACAGTCTGTGTCACGATAAAACACAAGCAATACGTATTTACCAAGTACGGCATTTTCTCCAACGGTGAAAATTTACTCCTCTGAACCCAATGGTAACCTGCAGCATGTTTGTTTTGGGGATCCCGAGGGCTTCAATCCAATCTCTTCTTATTCTTCTGAAGGAAGCTCTGCATATTGTATGTTTCACGCCGTTCTCCTATTGCATTAAAAGAAAAAAATCCCACGGGAGAAGGCATCCCGTCCAGACTTCAAATCCCCAGGGGAAGAAAGAATAAATGGCAGTGATGAAATTCACCATCGAGAACATGGAATGATTTTATTTTGCAGGTGGGGAATCTCAGACATACAAAGTCTAGATGCTCCTTCACATACCACAAGAGATCAGCAGGCTTAAAACTAATGTAAGGAAATGTTTCTTCACACAACACAGTCAACCTGTGGAACTTGTTGCCAGGAGATGTTGTGAAGGCCAAAAGTATAACTAGTTTTAAAAAATTAGATAAGTTAATAGAGGACAGGTCCATTAATGGCTATTAGCCAAGATGGACAGCAATTGCAACCCCATGCTCTGGATGTCCCTAGCCCCTGACTGCCAGAAACTGGGACTGGACAACAGGGATGGACACTCAAAATTGCCCTGTTCTGTCCACTCCCTTTGAAGCATCTGGCATTGGCCGCTGTCGGAAGACAGGATACTGGGCTAGATGGACCATTAGTCTGATACCGTATGGCCATTCTTATGTTCTCCTGTATTCACTTGGCCTGAGCATTAGCTACTTGATGGTACCAAGGTGCAAGGGGCTGTACAAACACACAATAAAGAAGGATTTACAATCTCTGTAGACAAGACAGGTGGGAGAAGAGAAGTGTTATTATCCCCATTATACAGATGGGACAACTATGGCCCAGAGAGATTGAATGACTGGCCCAAGGTCACACAGGGAGTCTGTGGCGGAGCCTGGAACTGAACCTAGAGCACCTGAGTCCCAATCCCAGGCCTTATGTACAAGGCCATCCTTCCCCTCAGGTGGAGAGCTGCACCTGCACCATCTGTGCCGCAGAGCTAGCCTCTCATTGCACCCTCAGGACTGGCGGGTGAGTTGCTCCCAAGGAGCATCCACGCTAGGGCTTAGTAAATGGCGCACTCATCCCCAAACTCTGAGACCAAAGGCATCTTCATGACCATTCAGTCCACGAGCAAGCCATCTGCATGCTCACTTGTTGCAAAGGCGAGCTGTTCCACCTGAGGGCGAGACAGGGGACCACTGTTTGCTGGCTAGCATATTATATCTGATAATATGTATTATCCATACCACAGACATATCAGTGCGCATTAAGCACAAATATTGTAGCAGTTACAGAGCCTAAATTGGTCTATACCTTCGCTATAATCCTGTTCACCGAGGCTAAGTATCCCGTGGCCCCTTGCATTAGGGGAAGTAAGCTTTGGCATAAGTAAACAGGAAAGCTGTCAGGATCAGAACATCAGGAGTGTTTTACGATAGCCACAGGTAGGGAGTTATTCTCAGAGGCCAGGACTGGCATATCCCAAAGGAAGAGGACACGCCATACGACATACAAATCAAGGCAGTGCCTTCACGCTCTTTGGTACCTGGAATGGATGTGTGAGAACAGAGATGGGGAGTGCATCATGGTACCAGAAAAACAAGATCAAAAGCTGATTGGTTAAATCTCGTTTCAGATGATGCACACGGTACCTTTTACTTGAAAAAAGGTAGGCTATAAAAAGACAGCATTACGGGTGTATCTTTGGGGAACACATCTTCTGCATAAGGCGAATGTCACAATGCCGGTGAATGTCACAGCTTCCTGGAGATTGGTATCATATAGAACCTTTTTCCTGCACTATGTTCTTGGCTCCCAGCAATAAACCTGATCGATATTGGTTATTTGGTCTCTTGAGTAAATTTCATGCCAAACCAAAGTGTGGTCAAGCAATTGCCAATACAATTTAACAAGAAGATGAACCTATCGGTGGACTTGAATTTTAAAAGCCATCCACAGCCTCCTTCTGCTGTGTGCCCGACAGCCAGCATCTCATCTGAGTAGCAACCACCCAGATAATGACCCCTAATATTGATTAGAGAAGGGGGGAGGCAGGGTGTTGAGACCCAAATCTAGCTCAGGTTTGTGGAAGAGTCAGGGCTAGGTTTTGGCTTTGATGGCCCCAAAATTTCATCAGTTCTTCCCACCCCATTTTGGCCCAAAGCATTGGGAGTCTCATTAGATAAGATGATCTCATGAGATTTCTACCATCTTTACCTGCAGTTAATCTGGATGTGAAAATTGGGACCCATCTGTCTGTGGGTTAAAGCTAGGGTCAAAATTGTGGTGGTGGCTTCAGATCCAGGAATCAAAATTCACCCCTGCTCCCAGAATTTGGATAGGAGGGTTGTATTTAATGTTCTGTTTCAGGCCCATCTTTGTCAGGGATGTATAAAGGTTCTATCACATGTATCAAGGTTCTGTGCCAACAAATACAAGCCAGGCAGGGGAATACACTGAACAAAACCAAAGTGCTAATAAAGGCAATGGCAAAAATTCTCATTGAATCATGCCATCAGTATTCAGCCCCTAAGGCGGAAAAATAATGTTTGGGGGCAAACTTTAATAGTCACTAATACAGAGATCATGTGGCGCCAAAATACCAAGTTGACAGGCACTTTATGAATGACAGAGACGACAGAGATGGAATGAAACTCCACCCAGGAGCCAGATGTGAGACAAGCAATGCCTGGATGCCATGGTCTATTAGCAATAAATAATAGGGCACAATATAGAGCTGCGGGCGTAGTTTGAATTCAGTTATTGAATGATGGTGGGAGCAAAGCATGGAGAATCCTGAAGACTGGTTAATAAACTCCCTCAGTTCACTGTATCATCATGCCAACAGCCTAGGGTGAGGACAGATACAAGGTACCAGGTCCAGTCAAGTTAATTGCATATTTAGGCAAACTTGAGGGATTTCAGGGAAGAACAACAAAACTGCTGGAGCGGGAGGGACCGATTTATGATGACGAAAAGGTCAAAATGACTTCACATATGTAGCATGTTCTGTAAAAGGTTGTTACAAGGAGGAGGGAGGGAAATTGTTCTCGTTAACCTCTGAGGATAGGACAAGAAGCAATGGGCTTAAATTGCAGCAAGGAAGGTTTAGGCTGGATATTAGGAAAAACTTCCTAACTGTCAGGGTGGTTAAGCACTGGAATAAATTGCCCAGGGAGGTGGTGAAATCTCCATCATTGGGGATTTTTAAAATCAGGTTAGACAAACACCTGTCAGGGATGGTCTAGATAATACTTAGTCCTGCCATGAGTGCAGGGGACTGGACTAGATGACCTCTCGAGGTCCCTTCCAGTCCCACGGTTCTATGATTTCATGTCTACGGGGTAAAAACCATGATGAAAGTTGCTTATAAACATTTGACAAGGGTAAAAGCTCAAGAACTGGAGATTTCAAACCTGTTGAAATTTTGGCTACAGATATGGACTCCAAGAAGGAAAAAGGATTATCTAGCGTGATACAAAGGAGCGTATAGTTAGGAGTGATGGGATGGAGTTAAGGAACGGAGGACGAAGGGTGAATAGCAAAAGAATCTCTGCAGCAATGAGATTTTTTAGGATGTGGAGGAGAAGTGGTCGAAGCCTCCTGGCTTGGATTGGCAAAGTAGTAGAAAATTTTGAAATGATTTGACTAGTGCAGGGGTTCTCAGCCTGCCACCCCTGAGGACCACAAATTGATGTCAAGGGGCCATGCCCATCCTGCTCTTCCCATAAGTGGGAAATGGGATCCAGGCTAGACCCCAGCAGGGTGGAAGGAAGAGCCCAGGATGGAAAAGGTTGAGAACTACTGGGCAAGTGTATGTGTGTGCCCACCACTGCCCTCTGTTAAATGGAATCAAAACTGCTTCACTGAGTGCCCAGTGGGAGGAACTGAAGCTTTTCCTTTAGATCAAGCAAGATGCAGCCTGTGCTTTTGAAGCAGGAAGTTCTGAGTTCTATCCCTGAGGCTGTCAGGAAGCTCCCAACTGGAGACAGGAAGTGCCTCAGTCTGACAATCAGGAAGTGGCTAGCTGGCCACAGATTTGTTGTTATGCTGTAGTGTAGAGAACAATCTCCAGCCCTAGCCAGAGATTGGGAGAGAAGCCTTTTTCATCTACCATGTCTATTATTTATAACCTTGTCAAGTAGCCCAGACTTTCCAACCACCAGATCGGCAAATGTGTCTCTAGACGTGACTCAGGTTTTCGATTTTATTTAGTAATAGTCCAACGTGCACCTGAAATATCAATGACTTTTTTTTATTATTTTTTTGGTCTGCTTAGGCCTAGTGTTTGACCTTGGATAATACAGGTGCATGATAATAAAACAAGAATAACCTTTTGCCTGTGGATAGTACCTTCCATCCACAGGTCTCAATGCACCTTACAAACAAATGGGTTTACACTCATGACGCCTTTTGGAGGTAGGCAAGTATGAGCCTCCGCATAAAATGGGTGGGGAAACTGAGGTGTTGCGTGCCTGATTCCAAACCCATATAAATCACTCAATGGATTATCTAGGTCACACAGGGACTCAGTGTAAAAGCCAGGAATAGAATTTAGGTCTCCTGACTCAAAAGCCTCTGTCTTAACCACAGACTCATCCTTTCTTCACTAGAATGGCATATGGCCACTTAACAGTGGACGACGACGGTGCTCAGAGCGGGTGCCATACAAAGAAGATGAAGTGCATCTTCCCACTCTTTGAGTTAAGAGCCAGAGTTGCAAAGGGGAAAGCTCTCATGTTTCAAGACTCCAGTGTTCCCTCATTAAATCGTATGTCGATGAATGCCATAAATTAGATTCCAATCAGGCGGCATTCTCCGGGGAGCTAAATTGGGTAAATAGGCAGAGCGGGATTTGTTTCAAATATCAAATAACTTCTGGAGAATCCACCTGAGGGCCTGGCTCCCTCCTAGAGATAATAAATAAAAAGATGAAGGAGGAAGGTATTAACTGTGAATGGATTATAATTGAGTCAGTGGTAAATGCACTTCGTAATCTTTAATTAGCAGAGGTGCTTGCCGTAAATGTAATTGACAGGAAACGATCTCCTTCGGCTGGAAATCAGTGGAAAGTTCTCCATACTCTGTCTTAAAAGTGGCTGCTGTTTTCTCTTAGTCTTTTCATTAAGCCTCAGGATTAAGATAAAGGAGTAGCAGCTTTAGGGGCTACATACAGCTGTCTAGACTCCCATCCCAGCAGGGATGGCGTCGTGCAAAATCTGGAACGGAATCTGTAGGCTTGCTGCAAAGTCCTGGGGTGGCCCATAGCTGGGATCTTCCCTGGGGATTGCCTGGGTCAGTCATTGGCCTGACTTTCTCATACGGTTTTTGCCTTGAATCTGAGCCAGCCTGGCCCGTTTACAGCTGCTCTCTGCTTTGTGGGGCAGGCCTTGAAATGAGCCTGGAATAAGGCAGGGAATTGCAGTGCAACAGGGGACTGGTGTGTAGAGATCGAGCTTGGCTGCAGGCGGGTAACTGACTAGAGAAAATGGAGCCTTCCTGTTTTATTTCATCAGCATTATGAAGTGGGGTTTGCCTAAAGAGGGGTGTCACACAAGCGGAGGAGAGTAGAAACCTGTGTTTGATGATGGCCTGAGGCAGAGATTCAGGCCTATATACCTGCCACCAAACATAGTGACATGCCTGCTGATGTCAGTAGTAGATTTGCACAAGGATCCCGGGGAAGATACGGCCTTTCTGTAGAGTAACTGAATTTTTGTTTTTTGTTTGCTGTCTTATTGTCACATTCACCCTCACTGAGACAGTCTGTTCCCCCTTACGCCCTCTGTCTCACTTCTTTCTCCACCTGCTTTCCTCTTCCTCCTGAATCTGTTCTGGTCTTTTCTCTGCATTGCGACAAGTTTCAGAGTAACAGCCGTGTTAGTCTGTATCCGCAAAAAGAAGAACAGGAGTACTTGTGGCACCTTAGAGACTAACAAATTTATTAGAGCATAAGCTTTCGTGGACTACAGCCCACTTCTTCGGATGCATATAGAATGGAACATATAATGAGGAGATATATATACACACATACAGAGAGCATAAACAGGTGGGAGTTGTCTTACCAACTCTGAGAGGCCAATTAATTAAGAGAAAAAAAA